>NW_027199662.1:0-29564 GCF_038502225.1 Cherax quadricarinatus | reverse complement strand
CCCTTGGGGCGGGGATGGCAGACAAGAGAGGCCTAGCTTGTGGCTAGGCCTGGGGACACTTGGTCCCAAAGATGAGGAGGTACTTGTGCCTCCTCCCATGGGAGACTTAGGTCTCAGACACTCCCTAAAGAGGGAGCCAAGGCCGGGCCACCACTTGGAAAAGGCCCAGGCTGGGAGAATACCGGCGAATCTTTAATAATAATAATGCATCCCCCCCATCGATACCATGCCTAACCCTTCTAGGGTAGGGTAGGTGCCTGAGCCCGAGCCTTTAGCTCATAAGACTGTCATTCCCATTTGCCCCTTGTTACGGGGATGGCAGACCAGAGAGGCCTAGCTTGTGGCTAGGCCTGGGGACAGTTGGTCCCAAAGATGAGGAGGTACTTGTGCCTCCTCCCATGGGAAACTTAGGTCTCAGACACTCCCTAAAGAGGGAGCCAAACCCGGGCCACCACTTGGAAAGGGCCCGGGCAGGGAGAATACCGGCTAATCTTTAATAATAATAATAATGCATCCTCCCCATCGATACCATGCCTAACCCTTCTAGGGTAGGGTAGGTGCATGAGCCCGAGCCTTTAGCTCATAAGACTGTCATTCCCATTTGCCCCCTTGTGGCGGGGATGGCAGACCAGAGAGGCCTAGCTTGTGGCTAGGCCTGGGGACAGTTGGTCCCAAAGATGAGGAGGTACTTGTGCCTCCTCCCATGGGAGACTTAGGTCTCAGACACTCCCTAAAGAGGGAGCCAAGGCCGGGCCACCACTTGGAAAAGGCCCGGGCCGGGAGAATACCGGCTAATCTTTAACTAACTAATGCATCCCCCCCCATCGACACCATGCCTAACCCTTCTAGGGTAGGGTAGGTGCCTGAGCCCGAGCCTTTAGCTCATAAGACTGTCATTCCCATTTGCCCCCTTGGGGCGGGGATGGCAGACCAGAGAGGCCTAGCTTGTGGCTAGGCCTGGGGACAGTTGGTCCCAAAGATGAGGAGGTACTTGTGCCTCCTCCCATGGGAGACTTAGGTCTCAGACACTCCCTAAAGAGGGAGCCAAGGCCGGGCCACAACTTGGAAAAGGCCCGGGCCGGGAGAATACCGGCTAATATTTAACTAACTAACTGCATCCCCCTGATCGACACCATGCCTAACCCTTCTAGGGTAGGGGAGGTGCCTGAGCCTGAGCCTTTAGCTCATAAGACTGTCATTCCCATTAGTCCCCTTGGGGCGGGGATGGCAGACCAGAGAGGCCTAGCTTGTGGCTAGGCTTGGGGACAGTTGGTCCCAAAGATGAGGAGGTACTTGTGCCTCCTCCCATGGGAGACTTAGGTCTCAGACACTCCCTAAAGAGGGAGCCAAGGCCGGGCCACCACTTGGACAAGGCCCGGGCCGGGAGAATACCGGCTAATCTTTAACTAACTAACTAATGCATCCCCCCCGATCGACACCATGCCTAACCCTTCTAGGGTAGGGTAGGTGCCTGAGCCCGAGCCTTTAGCTCATAAGACTGTCATTCCCATTTGCCCCCTTGGGGCGGGGATGGCAGACCAGAGAGGCCTAGCTTGTGGCTAGGCCTGGGGACAGTTGGTCCCAAAGATGAGGAGGTACTTGTGCCTCCTCCCATGGCAGACTTAGGTCTCAGACACTCCCTAAAGAGGGAGCCAAGGCCGGGCCACCACTTGGAAAAGGCCCGGGCCGGGAGAATACCGGCGAATCTTTAATAATAATAATGCATCCCCCCCCATCGATACCATGCCTAACCCTTCTAGGGTAGGGTAGGTGCTTGAGCCCGAGCCTTTAGCTCATAAGACTGTCATTCCCATTTGCCCCTTGTGGCGGGGATGGCAGACCAGAGAGGCGTAGCTTGTGGCTAGGCCTGGGGACAGTTGGTCCCAAAGATGAGGAGGTACTTGTGCCTCCTCCCATGGGAGACTTAGGTCTCAGACACTCCCTAAAGAGGGAGCAAAGGCCGGGCCACCACTTGGACAAGGCCCGGGCCGGGAGAATACCGGCTAATCTTTAACTAACTCCATCCGCCTCATCGACACCATGCCTAACCCTTCTAGGGTAGGGTAGGTGCCTGAGCCCGAGCCTTTAGCTCATAAGACTGTCATTCCAATTTGCCCCCTTGGGGCGGGGATGGCAGACCAGAGAGGCCTAGCTTGTGGCTAGGCCTGGGGACAATTGGTCCCAAAGATGAGGAGGTACTTGTGCCTCCTCCCATGGGAGACTTAGGTCTCAGACACTCCCTAAAGAGGGAGCCAATGCCGGGCCACCACTTGGAAAAGGCCCGGGCCAGGAGAATACCGGCTAATCTTTAACTAACTAACTGCATCCCCCTCATCGATACCATGCCTAACCCTTCTAGGGAAGGGTAAGTGCCTGAGCCCGAGCCTTTAGCTCATAAGACTGTCATTCCCATTTGCCCCCTTGGGGTGGGGATGGCAGACCAGAGAGGCCTAGCTTGTGGCTAGGCCTGGGGACAGTTGGTCCCAAAGATGAGGAGGTACTTGTGCCTCCTCCCATGGGAGACTTAGGTCTCAGACACTCCCTAAAGAGGGAGCCAAGGCCGGGCCACCACTTGGAAAAGGCCCGGGCCGGGAGAATGCCAGCTAATCTTTAACTAACTAACTAATGCATCCCCCCGGATCGACACCATGCCTAACCCTTCTAGGGTAGGGTAGGTGCCTGAGCCCGAGCCTTTAGCTCATAAGACTGTCATTTCCATTAGTCCCCTTGGGGCGGGGGTGGCAGACCAGAGAGGCCTAGCTTGTGGCTAGGCCTGGGGACAGTTGGTCCCAAAGATGAGGAGGTACTTGTGCCTCCTCCCATGGCAGACTTAGGTCTCAGACACTCCCTAAAGAGGGAGCCAAGGCCGGGCCACCACTTGGAAAAGGCCCGGGCCGGGAGAATACCGGCGAATCTTTAATAATAATAATGCATCCCCCCCATCGATACAATGCCTAACCCTTCTAGGGTAGGGTAGGTGCCTGAGCCCGAGCCTTTAGCTCATAAGACTGTCATTCCCATTTGCCACTTGTGGCGGGGATGGCAGACCAGAGAGGCATAGCTTGTGGTTAGGCCTGGGGACAGTTGGTCCCAAAAATGAGGAGGTACTTGTGCCTCCTCCCATGGGAGACTTAGGTCTCAGACACTCCCCAAAGAGGGAGCCAAGGCCGGGCCACCACTTGGACAAGGCCCGGGCCGGGAGAATACCGGCTAATCTTTAATAATAATAATAATAATAATATTGCATCCCCCTCATCGATGCCATGCCTAACCCTTCTAGGGTAGGGTAGGTGCCTGAGCCCGAGCCTTTAGCTCATAAGACTGTCATTCCCATTAGTCCCCTTGGGGCGGGGATGGCAGACCAGAGAGGCCTAGCTTGTGGCTAGGCCTGGGGACAGTTGGTCCCAAAGATGAGGAGGTACTTGTGTCTCCTCCCATGGGAGACTTAGGTCTCAGACACTCCCTAAAGAGGGAGCCAAGGCCGGGCCACAACTTGGAAAAGGCCCGGGCCGGGAGAATACCGGCTAATCCTTAACTAACTAACTGCATCCCCCTGATCGACACCATGCCTAACCCTTCTAGGGTAGGGTAGGTGCCTGAGCCTGAGCCTTTAGCTCATAAGACTGTCATTCCCATTAGTCCCCTTGGGGCGGGGATGGCAGACCAGAGAGGCCTAGCTTGTGGCTAGGCCTGGGGACAGTTGGTCCCAAAGATGAGGAGGTACTTGTGCCTCCTCCCATGGGAGACTTAGGTCTCAGACACTCCCTAAAGAGGGAGCGAAGGCCGGGCCACCACTTGGACAAGGCCCGGGCCGGAAGAATACCGGCTAATCTTTAACTAACTAACTAACTGCATCCCTCTCATCGACACCATGCCTAATGCTTCTAGGGTAGGGTAGGTGCCTGAGCCCGAGCCTTTAGCTCATAAGACTGTCATTCCCTTTTGCCCCCTTGGGGCGGGGATGGCAGACCAGAGAGGCCTAGCTTGTGGCTAGGCCTGGGGACAGTTGGTCCCAAAGATGAGGAGGAACTTGTGCCTCCTCCCATGGGAGACTTAGGTCTCAGACACTCCCTAAAGAGGGAGCCAAGGCCGGGCCACCACTTGGAAAAGTCCCGGGCCGGGAGAATACCGGCTAATCTTTAATAATAATAATAATGCATCCCCCTGATCGACACCATGCCGAACCCTTCTAGGGTAGGGTAGGTGCCTGAGCCTGAGCCTTTAGCTCATAAGACTGTCATTCCCATTTGCCCCCTTGGGGCGGGGATGGCAGACCAGAGAGGCCTAGCTTGTGGCTAGGCCTGGGGACAGTTGGTCCCAAAGATGAAGAGGTACTTGTGTCTCCTCCCATGGGAGACTTAGGTCTCAGACACTCCCTAAAGAGGGAGCCAAGGCCGGGGATACAACTTGGAAAAGGCCCGGGCCGGGAGAATACCGGCTAATCTTTAACTAACTGCATCCCCCTGATCGACACCATGCCTAACCCTTCTAGGGTAGGGTAGGTGCCTGAGCCTGAGCCTTTTGCTCATAAGACTGTCATTCCCATTAGTCCCCTTGGGACGGGGATGGCAGACCAGAGAGGCCTAGCTTGTGGCTAGGCCTGGGGACAGTTGGTCCCAAAGATGAGGAGGTACTTGTGCCTCCTCCCATGGGAGACTTAGGTCTCAAACACTCCCTAAAGAGGGAGCGAAGGCCGGGCCACCACTTGGACAAGGCCCGGGCCGGGAGAATACCGGCTAATCTTTAACTAACTAACTAACTGCATCCCCCTCATCGACACCATGCCTAACCCTTCTAGGGTAGGGTAGGTGCCTGAGCCCGAGCCTTTAGCTCATAAGACTGTCATTCCCATTTGCACCCTTGGGGCGGGGATGGCAGACCAGAGAGGCCTAGCTTATGGCTAGGCCAGGGGACAATTGGTCCCAAAGATGAGGAGGTACTTGTGCCTCCTCCCATGGGAGACTTAGGTCTCAGACACTCCCTAAAGAGGGAGCCAAGGCCGGGCCACCACTTGGAAAAGGCCCGGGCCGGGAGAATACCGGCTAATCTTTAACTAACTAACTGCATCCCCCTCATCGATACCATGCCTAACTTTTCTAGGGTAGGGTAGGTGCCTGAGCCCGAGCCTTTAGCTCATAAGACTGTCATTCCCATTTGCCCCCTTGGGGTGGTGATGGCAGACCAGAGAGGCCTAGCTTGTGGCTAGGCCTGGGAACAGTTGGTCCCAAAGATGAGGAGGTACTTGTGCCTCCTCCCATGGGAGACTTAGGTCTCAGACACTCCCTAAACAGGGAGCCAAGGCCGGGCCACCACTTGGAAAAGGCCCGGGCCTGGAGAATGCCAGCTAATCTTTAACTAACTAACTAATGCATCCCCCCGGATCGACACCATGCCTAACCCTTCTAGGGTAGGGTAGGTGCCTGAGCCCGAGCCTTTAGCTCATAAGACTGTCATTCCCATTTGCCCCCTTGGGGCGGGGATGGCAGACCAGAGAGGCCTAGCTTGTGGCTAGGCCTGGGGACAATTGGTCCCAAAGATGAGGAGGTACTTGTGCCTCCTCCCATGGGAGACTTAGGTCTCAGACACTCCCTAAAGAGGGAGCAAAGGCCGGGCCACCACTTGGAAAAGGCCCGGGCCGGGAGAATACCGGCTAATCTTTAACTAACTAACTGCATCCCCCTCATCGATACCATGCCTAACCCTTCTAGGGTAGGGTAGGTGCCTGAGCCCGAGCCTTTAGCTCATAAGACTGTCATTCCCATTTGCCCTCTTGGGGTGGGGATGGCAGACCAGAGAGGCCTAGCTTGTGGCTAGGCCTGGGGACAGTTGGTCCCAAAGATGAGGAGGTAATTGTGCCTCCTCCCATGGGAGACTTAGGTCTCAGACACTCCCTAAAGAGGGAGCCAAGGCCAGGCCACCACTTGGAAAAGGCCCGGGCCGGGAGAATGCCAGCTAATCTTTAACTAACTAACTAATGCATCCCCCCGGATCGACACCATGCCTAACCCTTCTAGGGTAGGGTAGGTGCCTGAGCCCGAGCCTTTAGCTCATAAGACTGTCATTTCCATTCGTCCCCTTGGGGCGGGGGTGGCAGACCAGAGAGGCCTAGCTTGTGGCTAGTCCTGGGGACAGTTGGTCCCAAAGATGAGGAGGTACTTGTGCCTCCTCCCATGGCAGACTTAGGTCTTACCTGGAGTTTACCTGGAGAGAGTTCCGGGGGTCAACGCCCCCGCGGCCCGGTCTGAGACCAGGCCTCCTGGTGGATCAGAGCCTGATCAACCAGGCTGTTGCTGCTGGCTGCACGCAAACCAATATACGAGCCACAGCCCGGCTGATCCGGAACTGACTTTAGGTGCTTGTCCAGTGCCAGCTTGAAGACTGCCAGGGGTCTGTTGGTAATCCCCCTTATGTGTGCTGGGAGGCAGTTGAACAGTCTCGGGCCCCTGACACTTATTGTATGGTCTCTTAACGTGCTAGTGACACCCCTGCTTTTCATTGGGGGGATGGTGCATCGTCTGCCAAGTCTTTTGCTTTCGTAGTGGGTGATTTTCGTGTGCAAGTTCGGTACTAGTCCCTCTAGGATTTTCCAGGTGTATATAATCATGTATCTCTCCCTCCTGCGTTCCAGGGAATACAGGTTTAGGAACCTCAAGCGCTCCCAGTAATTGACCAGACACTCCCTAAAGAGGGAGCCAAGGCCGGGCCACCACTTGGAAAAGGCCCGGGACGGGAGAATACCGGCGAATCTTTAATAATAATAATGCATCCCCCCCATCGATACCATGCCTAGCCCTTCTAGGGTAGGGTAGGTGCCTGAGCCCGAGCCTTTAGCTCATAAGACTGTCATTCCCATTAGTCCCCTTGGGGCGGGGATGGCAGACCAGAGAGGCCTAGCTTGTGGCTAGGCCTGGGGACAGTTGGTCCCAAAGATGAGGAGGTACTTGTGCCTCCTCCCATGGGAGACTTAGGTCTCAGACACTCCCTAAAGAGGGAGCGAAGGCCGGGCCACCACTTGGACAAGGCCCAGGCTGGGAGAATACCGGCTAATCTTTAACTAACTAACTAACTGCATCCCCCTCATCGACACCATGCCTAACGCTTCTAGGGTAGGGTAGGTGCCTGAGCCCGAGCCTTTAGCTCATAAGACTGTCATTCCCTTTTGCCCCCTTGGGGTGGGGATGGCAGACCAGAGAGGCCTAGCTTGTGGCTAGGCCTGGGGACAGTTGGTCCCAAAGATGAGGAGGAACTTGTGCCTCCTCCCATGGGAGACTTAGGTCTCAGACACTCCCTAAAGAGGGAGCCAAGGCCGGGCCACCACTTGGAAAAGGCCCGGGCCGGGAGAATACCGGCTAATCTTTAATAATAATAATAATGCATCCCCCTGATCGACACCATGCCTAACCCTTCTAGGGTAGGGTAGGTGCCTGAGCCTGAGCCTTTAGCTCATAAGACTGTCATTCCCATTTGCCCCCTTGGGGAGGGGATGGCAGACCAGAGAGGCCTAGCTTGTGGCTAGGCCTGGGGACAGTTGGTCCCAAAGATGAGGAGGTACTTGTGCCTCCTCCCATGGGAGACTTAGGTCTCAGACACTCCCTAAAGAGGGAGCCAAGGCCGGGCCACCACTTGGAAAAGGCCCGGGCCGGGAGAATACCGGCTTATCTTTAACTAACTAACTGCATCCCCCTCATCGATACCATGCCTAACTTTTCTAGGGTAGGGTAGGTGCCTGAGCCCGAGCCTTTAGCTCATAAGACTGTCATTCCCATTTGCCCCCTTGGGGCGGGGATGGCAGACCAGAGAGGCCTAGCTTGTGGCTAGGCCTGGGGACAATTGGTCCCAAAGATGAGGAGGTACTTGTGCCTCCTCCCATGGGAGACTTAGGTCTCAGACACTCCCTAAAGAGGGAGCAAAGGCCGGGCCACCACTTGGAAAAGGCCCGGGCCGGGAGAATACCGGCTAATCTTTAACTAACTAACTGCATCCCCCTCATCGATACCATGCCTAACCCTTCTAGGGTAGGGTAGGTGCCTGAGCCCGAGCCTTTAGCTCATAAGACTGTCATTCCCATTTGCCCCCTTGGGGTGGGGATGGCAGACCAGAGAGGCCTAGCTTGTGGCTAGGCCTGGGGACAGTTGGTCCCAAAGATGAGGAGGTACTTGTGCCTCCTCCCATGGGAGACTTAGGTCTCAGACACTCCCTAAAGAGGGAGCCAAGGCCGGGCCACCACTTGGAAAAGGCCCGGGCTGGGAGAATGCCAGCTAATCTTTAACTAACTAACTAATGCATCCCCCCGGATCGACACCATGCCTAACCCTTCTAGGGTAGGGTAGGTGCCTGAGCCCGAGCCTTTAGCTCATAAGACTGTCATTTCCATTAGTCCCCTTGGGGCGGGGGTGGCAGACCAGAGAGGCCTAGCTTGTGGCTAGGCCTGGGGACAGTTGGTCCCAAAGATGAGGAGGTACTTGTGCCTCCTCCCATGGCAGACTTAGGTCTCAGACACTCCCTAAAGAGGGAGCCAAGGCCGGGCAACCACTTGGAAAAGGCCCGGGATGGGAGAATACCGGCGAATCTTTAATAATAATAATGCATCCCCCCATCGATACCATGCCTAACCCTTCTAGGGTAGGGTAGGTGCCTGAGCCCGAGCCTTTAGCTCATAAGACTGTCATTCCCATTTGCCCCTTGTGGTGGGGATGGCAGACCAGAGAGGCCTAGCTTGTGGCTAGGCCTGGGGACACTTGGTCCCAAAGATGAGGAGGTACTTGTGCCTCCTCCCATGGGAGACTTAGGTCTCAGACACTCCCTAAAGAGGGAGCCAAGGCCGGGCCACCACTTGGAAAAGGCCCAGGCCGGGAGAATACCGGCTAATCTTTAATAATAATAATAATGCATCCCCCCCATCGATACCATGCCTAACCCTTCTAGGGTAGGGTAGGTGCCTGAGCCCGAGCCTTTAGCTCATAAGACTGTCATTCCCATTTGCCCCCTTGTGGCGGGGATGGCAGACCAGAGAGGCCTAGCTTGTGGCTAGTCCTGGGGACAGTTGGTCCCAAAGATGAGGAGGTACTTGTGCCTCCTCCCATGGGAGACTTAGGTCTCAGACACTCCCTAAAGAGGGAGCCAAGGCCGGGCCACCAATAGGACAAGGCCCGGGCCGGGAAAAAACCGGCTAATCTTTACCTAACCTAACCTGCATCCCCCCATCGACAGCATGCCCAGCCTTTCTAGGGTAGGGTAGGTGCCTGAGACCGAGCCTTTCGCTCATGAGACTGTCATTCCCATTTGCCCCCTTGGGGCGGGGATGGCAGACCAGAGAGGCCTAGCTTGTGGCTAGGCCAGGGGACAATTGGTCCCAAAGATGAGGAGGTACTTGTGCCTCCTCCCATGGGAGACTTAGGTCTCAGACACTCCCTAAAGAGGGAGCCAAGGCCGGGCCACCACTTGGAAAAGGCCCGGGCCGGGAGAATACCGGCTAATCTTTAACTAACTAACTGCATCCCCCTCATCGATACCATGCCTAACCCTTCTAGGGTAGGGTAGGTGCCTGAGCCCGAGCCTTTAGCTCATAAGACTGTCATTCCCATTTGCCCCCTTGGGGTGGGGATGGCAGACCAGAGAGGCCTAGCTTGTGGCTAGGCCTGGGGACAGTTGGTCCCAAAGATGAGGAGGTACTTGTGCCTCCTCCCATGGGAGACTTAGGTCTCAGACACTCCCTAAAGAGGGAGCCAAGGCCGGGCCACCACTTGGAAAAGGCCCGGGCCGGGAGAATACCGGCTAATCTTTAATAATAATAATAATGCATCCCCCCATCGATACCATGCCTAACCCTTCTAGGGTAGGGTAGGTGCCTGAGCCCGAGCCTTTAGCTCATAAGACTGTCATTCCCATTTGCCCCCTTGTGGCGGGGATGGCAGACCAGAGAGGCCTAGCTTGTGGCTAGGCCTGGGGACAGTTGGTCCCAAAGATGAGGAGGTACTTGTGCCTCCTCCCATGGGAGACTTAGGTCTCAGACACTCCCTAAAGAGGGAGCCAAGGCCGGGCCACAACTTGGACAAGGCTCGGGCCGGGAGAATACTGGCTAATCTTTAATAATAATAATAATAATGCATCCCCCTCATCGATGCCATGCCTAACCCTTCTAGGGTAGGGTAGGTGCCTGAGCCCGAGCCTTTAGCTCATAAGACTGTCATTCCCATTTGCCCCCTTGGGGCGGGGATGGCAGACCAGAGAGGCCTAGCTTGTGGCTAGGCCTGGGGACAGTTGGTCCCAAAGATGAGGAGGTACTTGTGTCTCCTCCCATGGGAGACTTAGGTCTCAGACACTCCCTAAAGAGGGAGCCAAGGCCGGGCCACAACTTGGAAAAGGCCCGGGCCGGGAGAATACCGGCTAATCTTAAACTAACTGCATCCCCCTGATCGACACCATGCCTAACCCTTCTAGGGTAGGGTAGGTGCCTGAGCCTGAGCCTTTAGCTCATAAGACTGTCATTCCCATTAGTCCCCTTGGGGCGGGGATGGCAGACCAGAGAGGCCTAGCTTGTGGCTAGGCCTGGGGACAGTTGGTCCCAAAGATGAGGAGGTACTTGTGCCTCCTCCCATGGGAGACTTAGGTCTCAGACACTCCCTAAAGAGGGAGCGAAGGCCGGGCCACCACTTGGACAAGGCCCGGGCCGGGAGAATACCGGCTAATCTTTAACTAACTAACTAACTGCATCCCCCTCATCGACACCATGCCTAACCCTTCTAGGGTAGGGTAGGTGCCTGAGCCCGAGCCTTTAGCTCATAAGACTGTCATTCCCATTTGCCCCCTTGGGGCGGGGATGGCAGACCAGAGAGGCCTAGCTTGTGGCTAGGCCTGGGGACAGTTGGTCCCAAAGATGAGGAGGTACTTGTGCCTCCTCCCATGGGAGACTTAGGTCTCAGACACTCCCTAAAGAGGGAGCCAAGGCCGGGCCACCACTTGGAAAAGGCCCGGGCCGGGAGAATACCGGCTAATCTTTAATAATAATAATAATGCATCCCCCTGATCGACACCATGCCTAACCCTTCTAGGGTAGGGTAGGTGCCTGAGCCCGAGCCTTTAGCTCATAAGACTGTCATTCCCATTTGCCCCCTTGGGGCGGGGATGGCAGACCAGAGAGGCCTAGCTTGTGGCTAGGCCTGGGGACAGTTGGTCCCAAAGATGAGGAGGTACTTGTGTCTCCTCCCATGGGAGACTTAGGTCTCAGACACTCCCTAAAGAGGGAGCCAAGGCTGGGGATACAACTTGGAAAAGGCCCGGGCCGGGAGAATACTGGCTAATCTTTAACTAACTGCATCCCCCTGATCGACACCATGCCTAACCCTTCTAGGGTAGGGTAGGTGCCTGAGCCTGAGCCTTTAGCTCATAAGACTGTCATTCCCATTAGCCCCCTTGGGCGGGGATGGCAGACCAGAGAGGCCTAGCTTGTGGCTAGGCCTGGGGACAGTTGGTCCCAAAGATGAGGAGGTACTTGTGCCTCCTCCCATGGGAGACTTAGGTCTCAGACACTCCCTAAAGAGGGAGCGAAGGCCGGGCCACCACTTGGACAAGGCCCGGGCCGGGAGAATACCGGCTAATCTTTAACTAACTAACTAACTGCATCCCCCTCATCGACACCATGCCTAACCCTTCTAGGGTAGGGTAGGTGCCTGAGCCCGAGCCTTTAGCTCATAAGACTGTCATTCCCATTTGCCCCCTTGGGGCGGGGATGGCAGACCAGAGAGGCCTAGCTTGTGGCTAGGCCTGGGGACAATTGGTCCCAAAGATGAGGAGGTACTTGTGCCTCCTCCCATGGGAGACTTAGGTCTCAGACACTCCCTAAAGAGGGAGCCAAGGCCGGGCCACCACTTGGAAAAGGCCCGGGCCGGGAGAATACCGGCTAATCTTTAACTAACTAACTGCATCCCCCTCATCGATACCATGCCTAACCCTTCTAGGGTAGGGTAGGTGCCTGAGCCCGAGCCTTTAGCTCATAAGACTGTCATTCCCATTTGCCCCCTTGGGGCGGGGATGGCAGACCAGAGAGGCCTAGCTTGTGGCTAGGCCTGGGGACAGTTGGTCCCAAAGATGAGGAGGTACTTGTGCCTCCTCCCATGGGAGACTTAGGTCTCAGACACTCCCTAAAGAGGGAGCCAAGGCCGGGCCACCACTTGGAAAAGGCCCGGGCCGGGAGAATACCGGCTAATCTTTAATAATAATAATGAATACATCATCGATACCATGCCTAACCCTTCTAGGGTAGGGTAGGTGCCTGAGCCCGAGCATTTAGCTCATAAGACTGTCATTCCCATTTGCCCCTTGTGGCGGGGATGGCAGACCAGAGAGGCCTAGCTTGTGGCTAGGCCTGGGGACAGTTGGTCCCAAAGATGAGGAGGTACTTGTGCCTCCTCCCATGGGAGACTTAGGTCTCAGACACTCCCTAAAGAGGGAGCCAAGGCAGGGCCACAACTTGGACAAGGCTCGGGCCGGGAGAATACCGGCTAATCTTTAATAATAATAATAATGCATCCCCCTGATCGACACCATGCCTAACCCTTCTAGGGTAGGGTAGGTGCCTGAGCCTGAGCCTTTAGCTCATAAGACTGTCATTCCCATTAGTCCCCTTGGGGCGGGGATGGCAGACCAGAGAGGCCTAGCTTGTGGCTAGGCCTGGGGACAGTTGGTCCCAAAGATGAGGAGGTACTTGTGCCTCCTCCCATGGGAGACTTAGGTCTCAGACACTCCCTAAAGACGGAGCGAAGGCCGGGCCACCACTTGGACAAGGCCCGGGCCGGGAGAATACCGGCTAATCTTTAACTAACTAACTAACTGCATCCCCCTCATCGACACCATGCCTAACCCTTCTAGGGTAGGGTAGGTGCCTGAGCCCGAGCCTTTAGCTCATAAGACTGTCATTCCCATTTGCACCCTTGGGGCGGGGATGGCAGACGAGAGAGGCCTAGCTTGTGGCTAGGCCTGGGGACAATTGGTCCCAAAGATGAGGAGGTACTTGTGCCTCCTCCCATGGGAGACTTAGGTCTCAGACACTCCCTAAAGAGGGAGCCAAGGCCGGGCCACCACTTGGAAAAGGCCCGGGCCGGGAGAATACCGGCTAATCTTTAACTAACTAACTGCATCCCCCTCATCGATACCATGCCTAACTTTTCTAGGGTAGGGTAGGTGCCTGAGCCCGAGCCTTTAGCTCATAAGACTGTCATTTCCATTTGAACCCTTGGGGTGGTGATGGCAGACCAGAGAGGCCTAGCTTGTGGCTAGGCCTGGGGACAGTTGGTCCCAAAGATGAGGAGGTACTTGTGCCTCCTCCCATGGGAGACTTAGGTCTCAGACACTCCCTAAACAGGGAGCCAAGGCCGGGCCACCACTTGGAAAAGGCCCGGGCCGGGAGAATGCCAGCTAATCTTTAACTAACTAATGCATCCCCCCGGATCGACACCATGCCTAACCCTTCTAGGGTAGGGTAGGTGCCTGAGCCCGAGCCTTTAGCTCATAAGACTGTCATTCCCATTTGCCCCCTTGGGGCGGGGATGGCAGACCAGAGAGGCCTAGCTTGTGGCTAGGCCTGGGGACAGTTGGTCCCAAAGATGAGGAGGTACTTGTGTCTCCTCCCATGGGAGACTTAGGTCTCAGACACTCCCTAAAGAGGGAGCCAAGGCCGGGCCACAACTTGGAAAAGGCCCGGGCCGGGAGAATACCGGCTAATCTTTAATAATAATAATAATGCATCCCCCTGATCGACACCATGCCTAACCCTTCTAGGGTAGGGTAGGTGCCTGAGCCCGAGCCTTTAGCTCATAAGACTGTCATTCCCATTTGCCCCCTTGGGGCGGGGATGGCAGACCAGAGAGGCCTAGCTTGTGGCTAGGCCTGGGGACAGTTGGTCCCAAAGATGAGGAGGTACTTGTGTCTCCTCCCATGGGAGACTTAGGTCTCAGACACTCCCTAAAGAGGGAGCCAAGGCCGGGCCACAACTTGGAAAAGACCCGGGCCGGGAGAATACCGGCTAATCTTTAACTAACTAACTGCATCCCCCTGATCGACACCATGCCTAACCCTTCTAGGGTAGGGGAGGTGCCTGAGCCTGAGCCTTTAGCTCATAAGACTGTCATTCCCATTAGTCCCCTTGGGGCGGGGATGGCAGACCAGAGAGGCCTAGCTTGTGGCTAGGCTTGGGGACAGTTGGTCCCAAAGATGAGGAGGTACTTGTGCCTCCTCCCATGGGAGATTTAGGTCTCAGACACTCCCTAAAGAGGGAGTGAAGGCCGGGACACCACTTGGACAAGGCCCGGGCCGGGAGAATACCGGCTAATCTTTAACTAACTAACTAACTAACTAACTGCATCCCCCTCATCGACCCCATGCCTAACCCTTCTAGGGTAGGGTAGGTGCCTGAGCCCGAGCCTTTAGCTCATAAGACTGTCATTCCCATTTGCCCCCTTGGGGCGGGGATGGCAGACGAGAGAGGCCTAGCTTGTGGCTAGGCATGGGGACAATTGGTCCCAAAGATGAGGAGGTACTTGTGCCTCCTCCAATGGCAGACTTAGGTCTCAGACACTCCCTAAAGAGGGAGCTAAGGCCGGGCCACCACTTGGAAAAGGCCAAGGCCGGGAGAATACCGGCGAATCTTTAATAATAATAATGCATCCCCCCCATCGATACCATGCCTAACCCTTCTAGGGTAGGGTAGGTGCCTGAGCCCGAGCCTTTAGCTCATAAGACTGTCATTCCCATTTGCCTCCTTGGGGTGGGGATGGCAGCCCAGAGAGGCCTAGCTTGTGGCTAGGCCTGGGGACAGTTGGTCCCAAAGATGAGGAGGTACTTGTGCCTCCTCCCATGGGAGACTTAGGTCTCAGACACTCCCTAAAGAGGGAGCCAAGGCCGGGCCACCACTTGGAAAAGGCCCGGGCCGGGAGAATACCAGCTAATCTTTAATAATAATAACAATGCATCCCCCCATCGATACCATGCCTAACCCTTCGAGGGTAGGGTAGGTGCCTGAGCCCGAGCCTTTAGCTCATAAGACTGTCATTCCCATTTGCCACTTGTGGCGGGGATGGCAGACCAGAGAGGCCTAGCTTGTGGCTAGGCCTGGGGACAGTTGGTCCCAAAAATGAGGAGGTACTTGTGGCTCCTCCCATGGGAGACTTAGGTCTCAGACACTCCCTAAAGAGGGAGCCAAGGCCGGGACACCACTTGGACAAGGCCCGGGCCGGGAGAATACCGGCTAATCTTTAATAAAAATAATAATAATGCATCCCCCTCATCGATGCCATGCCTAACCCTTCTAGGGTAGGGTAGGTGCCTGAGCCCGAGCCTTTAGCTCATAAGACTGTCATTCCCTTTTGCCCCCTTGGGGCAGGGATGGCAGACCAGAGAGGCCTAGCTTGTGGCTAGGCCTGGGGACAGTTGGTCCCAAAGATGAGGAGGTACTTGTGTCTCCTCCCATGGGAGACTTAGGTCTCAGACACTCCCTAAAGAGGGAGCCAAGGCCGGGCCACAACTTGGAAAAGGCCCGGGCCGGGAGAATACCGGCTAATCTTTAACTAACTAACTGCATCCCCCTGATCGACACCATGCCTAACCCTTCTAGGGTAGGGTAGGTGCCTGAGCCTGAGCCTTTAGCTTATAAGACTGTCATTCCCATTAATCTTCTTGGGGCGGGGATGGCAGACCAGAGAGGCCTAGCTTGTGGCTAGGCCTGGGGACAGTTGGTCCCAAAGATGAGGAGGTACTTGTGCCTCCTCCCATGGGAGACTTAGGTCTCAGACACTCCCTAAAGAGGGAGCGAAGGCCGGGCCACCACTTGGACAAGGCCCGGGCCGGGAGAATACCGGCTAATCTTTAACTAACTAACTAACTGCATCCCCCTCATCGACACCATGCCTAACCCTTCTAAGGTAGGGGAGGTGCCTGAGCCCAAGCCTTTAGCTCAGAAGACTGTCATTCCCATTTGCTCCCTTGGGGCGGGGATGGAAGACCAGAGAGGCCTAGCTTGTGGCTAGGCCTGGGGACAATTGGTCCCAAAGATGAGGAGGTACTTGTGCCTCCTCCCATGGGAGACTTAGGTCTCAGACACTCCCTAAAGAGGGAGCCAAGGCCGGGCCACCACTTGGAAAAGGCCCGGGCCGGGAGAATACCGGCTAATCTTTAACTAACTAACTGCATCCCCCTCATCGATACCATGCCTAACCCTTCTTGGGTAGGGTAGGTGCCTGAGCCCGAGCCTTTAGCTCATCAGACTGTCATTCCCATTTGCCCCCTTGGGGTGGGGATGGCAGACCAGAGAGGCCTAGCTTGTGGCTAGGCCTGGGGACAGTTGGTCCCAAAGATGAGGAGGTACTTGTGCCTCCTCCCATGGGAGACTTAGGTCTCAGACACTCCCTAAAGAGGGAGCCAAGGCCGGGCAACCACTTGGAAAAGGCCCGGGCCGGGAGAATGCCAGCTAATCTTTAAATAACTAACTAATGCATCCCCCCGGATCGACACCATGCCTAACCCTTCTAGGGTAGGGTAGGTGCCTGAGCCCGAGCCTTTAGCTCATAAGACTGTCATTTCCATTAGTCCCCTTGGGGCGGGGGTGGCAGACCAGAGAGGCCTAACTTGTGGCTAGGCCTGGGGACAGTTGGTCCCAAAGATGAGGAGGTACTTGTGCCTCCTCCCATGGGAGACTTAGGTCTCAGACACTCCCTAAAGAGGGAGCCAAGGCCGGGCCACCACTTGAAAAAGGCCCGGGACGGGAGAATACCGGCGAATCTTTAATAATAATAATGCATCCCCCCCATCGATACCATGCCTAACCCTTCTAGGGTAGGGTAGGTGCCTGAGCCCGAGCCTTTAGCTCATAAGACTGTCATTCCCATTTGCCCCTTGTGGCAGGGATGGCAGAGCAGAGAGGCCTAGCTTGTGGCTAGGCCTGGGGACAGTTGGTCCCAAAGATGAGGAGGTACTTGTGCCTCCTCCCATGGGAAACTTAGGTCTCAGACACTCCCTAAAGAGGGAGCCAAGGCAGGGCCACCACTTGGAAAAGGCCTGGGCAGGGAGAATACCGGCTAATCTTTAATAATAATAATAATGCATCCTCCCCATCGATACCATGCCTAACCCTTCTAGGGTAGGGTAGGTGCCTGAGCCCGAGCCTTTAGCTCATAAGACTGTCATTCCCATTTGCCCCCTTGTGGCGGGGTTGGCAGACCAGAGAGGCCTAGCTTGTGGCTAGGCCTGGGGACAGTTGGTCCCAAAGATGAGGAGGTACTTGTGCCTCCTCCCATGGGAGACTTAGGTCTCAGACACTCCCTAAAGAGGGAGCCAAGGCCGGGCCACCACTTGGACAAGGCCCGGGCCGGGAGAATACCGGCTAATCTTTACCTAACCTAACCTGCATCCCCCCATCGACAGCATGCCCAGCCTTTCTAGGGTAGGGTAGGTGCCTGAGCCCGAGCCTTTCGCTCATAAGACTGTCATTCCCATTTGCCCTCTTGTGGCGGGGTTTGCAGACCAGAGAGGCCTAGCTTGTGGCTAGGCCTGGGGACAGTTGGTCCCAAAGATGAGGAGGTACTTGTGCCTCCTCCCATGGGAGACTTAGGTCTCAGACACTCCCTAAAGAGGGAGCCAACGCCGGGCCACCACTTGGAAAGGGCCCGGACCGGGAGAATACCGGCTAATCTTTAATAATAATAAAAATGCATCCCCCCATCGATACCATGCCTAACCCTTCTAGGGTAGGGTAGGTGCCTGAGCCCGAGCCTTTAGCTCATAAGACTGTGATTCCCATTTGCCCCCTTGTGGCGGGGATGGCAGACCAGAGAGGCCTAGCTTGTGGCTTGGCCTGGGGACAGATGGTCCCAAAGATGAGGAGGTACTTGTGCCTCCTCCCATGGGAGACTTAGGTCTCAGACACTCCCTAAAGAGGGAGCCAAGGCCGGGCCACCACTTGGACAAGGCCCGGGCCGGGAGAATACCGGCTAATCTTTAACTAACTAACTAACTGCATCCCCCTCATCGACACCATGCCTAACCCTTCTAGGGTAGGGTAGGTGCCTGAGCCCGAGCCTTTAGCTCATAAGACTGTCATTCCCATTTGCCCCCTTGGGGCGGGGATGGCAGACCAGAGAGGCCTAGCTTGTGGCTAGGCCTGGGGACAATTGGTCCCAAAGATGAGGAGGTACTTGTGCCTCCTCCCATGGGAGACTTAGGTCTCAGACACTCCCTAAAGAGGGAGCCAAGGCCGGGCCACAACTTGGAAAAGGCCCGGGCCGGGAGAATACCGGCTAATCTTTAACTAACTAACTGCATCCCCCTCATTGATACCATGCCTAACCCTTCTAGGGTAGGGTAGGTGCCTGAGCCCGAGCCTTTATCTCATAAGACTGTCATTCCCATTTGCCACCTTGGGGTGGGGATGGCAGACCAGAGAGGCCTAGCTTGTGGCTAGGCCTGGGGACAGTTGGTCCCAAAGATGAGGAGGTACTTGTGCCTCCTCCCATGGGAGACTTAGGTCTCAGGCACTCCCTAAAGAGGGAGCAAAGGCCGGGCCACCACTTGGAAAAGGCCCGGGCCGGGAGAATACCGGCTAATCTTTAATAATAATAATAATGCATCCCCCCATCGATACCATGCCTAACCCTTCTAGGGTAGGGTAGGTGCCTGAGCCCGAGCCTTTAGCTCATAAGACTGTCATTCCCATTTGCCCCCTTGTGGCGGGGATGGCAGAGCAGAGAGGCCTAGCTTGTGGCTAGGCCTGGGGACAGTTGGTCCCAAAGATGAGGAGGTACTTGTGCCTCCTCCCATGGGAGACTTAGGTCTCAGACACTCCCTAAAGAGGGAGCCAAGGCAGGGCCACAACTTGGACAAGGCTCGGGCCGGGAGAATACCGGCTAATCTTTAATAATAATAATAATGCATCCCCCTGATCGACACCATGCCTAACCCTTCTAGGGTAGGGTAGGTGCCTGAGCCTGAGCCTTTAGC
Organism: Cherax quadricarinatus; assembly: GCF_038502225.1. Lineage (NCBI taxonomy): Eukaryota > Metazoa > Arthropoda > Malacostraca > Decapoda > Parastacidae > Cherax > Cherax quadricarinatus. The sequence continues at coordinate 10,580 of NW_027199662.1, read as the reverse complement.
TCATAAGACTGTCATTCCCATTAGTCCCCTTGGGGCGGGGATGGCAGACCAGAGAGGCCTAGCTTGTGGCTAGGCCTGGGGACAGTTGGTCCCAAAGATGAGGAGGTACTTGTGCCTCCTCCCATGGGAGACTTAGGTCTCAGACACTCCCTAAAGACGGAGCGAAGGCCGGGCCACCACTTGGACAAGGCCCGGGCCGGGAGAATACCGGCTAATCTTTAACTAACTAACTAACTGCATCCCCCTCATCGACACCATGCCTAACCCTTCTAGGGTAGGGTAGGTGCCTGAGCCCGAGCCTTTAGCTCATAAGACTGTCATTCCCATTTGCACCCTTGGGGCGGGGATGGCAGACGAGAGAGGCCTAGCTTGTGGCTAGGCCTGGGGACAATTGGTCCCAAAGATGAGGAGGTACTTGTGCCTCCTCCCATGGGAGACTTAGGTCTCAGACACTCCCTAAAGAGGGAGCCAAGGCCGGGCCACCACTTGGAAAAGGCCCGGGCCGGGAGAATACCGGCTAATCTTTAACTAACTAACTGCATCCCCCTCATCGATACCATGCCTAACTTTTCTAGGGTAGGGTAGGTGCCTGAGCCCGAGCCTTTAGCTCATAAGACTGTCATTTCCATTTGCCCCCTTGGGGTGGTGATGGCAGACCAGAGAGGCCTAGCTTGTGGCTAGGCCTGGGGACAGTTGGTCCCAAAGATGAGGAGGTACTTGTGCCTCCTCCCATGGGAGACTTAGGTCTCAGACACTCCCTAAACAGGGAGCCAAGGCCGGGCCACCACTTGGAAAAGGCCCGGGTCGGGAGAATGCCAGCTAATCTTTAACTAACTAATGCATCCCCCCGGATCGACACCATGCCTAACCCTTGTAGGGTAGGGTAGGTGCCTGAGCCCGAGCCTTTAGCTCATAAGACTGTCATTCCCATTTGCCCCCTGGGGGCGGGGATGGCAGACCAGAGAGGCCTAGCTTGTGGCTAGGCCTGGGGACAGTTGGTCCCAAAGATGAGGAGGTACTTGTGTCTCCTCCCATGGGAGACTTAGGTCTCAGACACTCCCTAAAGAGGGAGCCAAGGCCGGGCCACAACTTGGAAAAGGCCCGGGCCAGGAGAATACCGGCTAATCTTTAATAATAATAATAATGCATCCCCCTGATCGACACCATGCCTAACCCTTCTAGGGTAGGGTAGGTGCCTGAGCCCGAGCCTTTAGCTCATAAGACTGTCATTCCCATTTGCCCCCTTGGGGTGGGGATGGCAGACCAGAGAGGCCTAGCTTGTGGCTAGGCCTGGGGACAGTTGGTCCCAAAGATGAGGAGGTACTTGTGTCTCCTCCCATGGGAGACTTAGGTCTCAGACACTCCCTAAAGAGGGAGCCAAGGCCGGGCCACAACTTGGAAAAGGCCCGGGCCGGGAGAATACCGGCTAATCTTTAACTAACTAACTGCATCCCCCTGATCGACACCATGCCTAACCCTTCTAGGGTAGGGGAGGTGCCTGAGCCTGAGCCTTTAGCTCATAAGACTGTCATTCCCATTAGTCGCCTTGGGGCGGGGATGGCAGACCAGAGAGGCCTAGCTTGTGGCTAGGCTTGGGGACAGTTGGTCCCAAAGATGAGGAGGTACTTGTGCCTCCTCCCATGGGAGATTTAGGTCTCAGACACTCCCTAAACAGGGAGTGAAGGTCGGGACACCACTTGGACAAGGCCCGGGCCGGGAGAATACCGGCTAATCTTTAACTAACTAACTAACTAACTAACTGCATCCCCCTCATCGACACCATGCCTAACCCTTCTAGGGTAGGGTAGGTGCCTGAGCCCGAGCCTTTAGCTCATAAGACTGTCATTCCCATTTGCCCAATTGGGGCGGGGATGGCAGACCAGAGAGGCCTAGCTTGTGGCTAGGCATGGGGACAATTGGTCCCAAAGATGAGGAGGTACTTGTGCCTCCTCCAATGGCAGACTTAGGTCTCAGACACTCCCTAAAGAGGGAGCCAAGGCCGGGCCACCACTTGGAAAAGGCCAAGGCCGGGAGAATACCGGCGAATCTTTAATAATAATAATGCATCCCCCCCATCGATACCATGCCTAACCCTTCTAGGGTAGGGTAGGTGCCTGAGCCCGAGCCTTTAGCTCATAAGACTGTCATTCCCATTTGCCCCTTGTTGCGGGGATGGCAGACCAGAGAGGCCTAGCTTGTGGCTAGGCCAGGGGACAGTTGGTCCCAAAGATGAGGAGGTACTTGTGCCTCCTCCCATGGGAAACTTAGGTCTCAGACACTCCCTAAAGAGGGAGCGAAGGCCAGGCCACCACTTGGAAAAGGCCCGGGCAGGGAGAATACCGGCTAATCTTTAATAATAATAATAATGCATCCTCCCCATCGATACCATGCCTAACCCTTCTAGGGTAGGGTAGGTGCCTGAGCCCGAGCCTTTAGCTCATAAGACTGTCATTCCCATTTGCCCCCTTGTGGCGGGGATGGCAGACCAGAGAGGCCTAGCTTGTGGCTAGGCCTGGGGACAGTTGGTCCCAAAGATGAGGAGGTACTTGTGCCTCCTCCCATGGGAGACTTAGGTCTCAGACACTCCCTAAAGAGGGAGCCAACGCCGGGCCACCACTTGGACAAGGCCCGGGCCGGGACAATACCGGCTAATCTTTACCTAACCTAACCTGCATCCCCCCATCGATAGCATGCCCAGCCTTTCTAGGGTAGGGTAGGTGCCTGAGCCCGAGCCTTTCGCTAATAAGACTGTCATTCCCATTTGCCCTCTTGTGGCGGGGATGGCAGACCAGAGAGGCCAAGCTTGTGGCTAGGCCTGGGGACAGTTGGTCCCTAAGATGAGGAGGTACTTGTGCCTCCTCCCATGGGAGACTTAGGTCTCAGACACTCCCTAAAGAGGGAGCGAACGCCGGGCCACCACTTGGAAAAGGACCGGGCCGGGAGAATACCGGCTAATCTTTAATAATAATAATAATGCATCCCCCCATCGATACCATGCCTAACCCTTCTAGGGTAGGGTAGGTGCCTGAGCCCGAGCCTTTAGCTCATAAGACTGTCATTCCCATTTGCCCCCTTGTGGCGGGGATGGCAGACCAGAGACGCCTAGCTTGTGGCTAGGCCTGGGGACAGTTGGTCCCAAAGATGAGGAGGTACTTGTGCCTCCTCCCATGGGAGACTTAGGTCTCAGACACTCCCTAAAGAGGGAGCCAAGGCCGGGCCACCACTTGGACAAGGCCCGTGCCGGGAGAATACCGGCTAATCTTTAACTAACTAGCAAACTGCATCCCCCTCATCGACACCATGCCTAACCCTTCTAGGGTAGGGTAGGTGCCTGAGCCCGAGCCTTTAGCTCATAAGACTGTCATTCCCATTTGCCCCCTTGGGGCGGGGATGGCAGACCAGAGAGGCCTAGCTTGTGGCTAGGCCTGGGGACAATTGGTCCCAAAGATGAGGAGGTACTTGTGCCTCCTCCCATGGGAGACTTAGGTCTCAGACACTCCCTAAAGAGGGAGCCAAGGCCGGGCCACCACTTGGAAAAGGCCCGGGCCGAGAGAATACCGGCTAATCTTTAACTAACTAACTGCATCCCCCTCATTGATACCATGCCTAACCCTTCTAGGGTAGGGTAGGTGCCTGAGCCCGAGCCTTTAGCTCATAAGACTGTCATTCCCATTTGCCACCTTGGGGTGGGGATGGCAGACCAGAGAGGCCTAGCTTGTGGCTAGGCCTGGGGACAGTTGGTCCCAAAGATGAGGAGGTACTTGTGCCTCCTCCCATGGGAGACTTAGGTCTCAGGCACTCCCTAAAGAGGGAGCCAAGGCCGGGCCACCACTTGGAAAAGGCCCGGGCCGGGAGAATACCGGCTTATCTTTAATAATAATAATAATGCATTCCCCCATCGATACCATGCCTAACCCTTCTAGGGTAGGGTAGGTGCCTGAGCCCGAGCCTTTAGCTCATAAGACTGTCATTCCCATTTGCCCCCTTGTGGCGGGGATGACAGACCAGAGAGGCCTAGCTTGTGGCTAGGCCTGGGGACAGTTGGTCCCAAAGATGAGGAGGTACTTGTGCCTCCTCCCATGGGAGACTTAGGTCTCAGACACTCCCTAAAGAGGGAGCCAAGGCAGGGCCACAACTTGGACAAGGCTCGGGCCGGGAGAATACCGGCTAATCTTTAATAATAATAATAATGCATCCCCCTGATCGACACCATGCCTAACCCTTCTAGGGTAGGGTAGGTGCCTGAGCCCGAGCCTTTAGCTCATAAGACTGTCATTCCCATTTGCCCCCTTGGGGCGGGGATGGCAGACCAGAGAGGCCTAGCTTGTGGCTAGGCCTGGGGACAGTTGGTCCCAAAGATGAGGAGGTACTTGTGCCTCCTCCCATGGGAGACTTAAGTCCCAGACACTCCCTAAAGAGGGAGCCAAGGCCGGGCCACAACTTGGAAAAGGCCCGGGCCGGGAGAATACCGGCTAATCTTTAACTAACTAACTAACTGCATCCCCCTCATCGACACCATGCCTAACCCTTCCAGGGTAGGGTAGGTGCCTGAGCCCGAGCCTTTAGCTCATAAGACTGTCATTCCCATTTGCACCCTTGGGGCGGGAATGGCAGACGAGAGAGGCCTAGCTTGTGGCTAGGCCTGGGGACAATTGGTCCCAAAGATGAGGAGGTACTTGTGCCTCCTCCAATGGGAGACTTAGGTCTCAGACACTCCCTAAAGAGGGAGCCAAGGCCGGGCCACCACTTGGAAAAGGCCCGGGCCGGGAGAATACCGGCTAATCTTTAACTAACTAACTGCATCCCCCTCATCGATACCATGCCTAACTTTTCTAGGGTAGGGTAGGTGCCTGAGCCCGAGCCTTTAGCTCATAAGACTGTCATTCCCATTTGACCCCTTGGGGTGGTGATGGCAGACCAGAGAGGCCTAGCTTGTTGCTAGGCCTGGGGACAGTTGGTCCCAAAGATGAGGAGGTACTTGTGCCTCCTCCCATGTGAGACTTAGGTCTCAGACACTCCCTAAAGAGGGAGCCAAGGCCGGGCCACAACTTGGAAAAGGCCCGGGCCGGGAGAATACCGGCTAATCTTTAACTAACTAACTGCGTCCCCCTGATCGACACCATGCCTAACCCTTCTAGGGTAGGGTAGGTGCCTGAGCCTGAGCCTTTAGCTCATAAGACTGTCATTCCCATTAGTCCCCTTGGGGCGGGGATGGCAGACCAGAGAGGCCTAGCTTGTGGCTAGGCCTGGGGACAGTTGGTCCCAAAGATGAGGAGGTACTTGTGCCTCCTCCCATGGGAGACTTAGGTCTCAGACACTCCCTAAAGAGGGAGCGAAGGCCGGGCCACCACTTGGACAAGGCCCGGGCCGGGAGAATACCGGCTAATCTTTAACTAACTAACTAACTGCATCCCCCTCATCGACACCATGCCTAACCCTTCTAGGGTAGGGTAGGTGCCTGAGCCCGAGCCTTTAGCTCATAAGACTGTCATTCCCATTTGCCCCCTTGGGGCGGGGATGGCAGACGAGAGAGGCCTAGCTTGTGGCTAGGCCTGGGGACAATTGGTCCCAAAGATGAGGAGGTACTTGTGCCTCCTCCCATGGCAGACTTAGGTCTCAGACACTCCCTAAAGAGGGAGCCAAGGCCGGGCCACCACTTGGAAAAGGCCCGGGCCGGTAGAATACCGGCGAATCTTTAATAATAATAATGCATCCCTCCCATCGATACCATGCCTAACCCTTCTAGGGTAGGGTAGGTGCCTGAGCCCGAGCCTTTAGCTCATAAGACTGTCATTCCCATTTGCCCCTTGTGGCGGGGATGGCAGACCAGAGAGGCGTAGCTTGTGGCTAGGCCTGGGGACAGTTGGTCCCAAAGATGAGGAGGTACTTGTGCCTCCTCCCATGGGAGACTTAGGTCTCAGACACTCCCTAAAGAGGGAGCGAAGGCCGGGCCACCACTTGGACAAGGCCCGGGCCGGGAGAATACCGGCTAATCTTTAACTAACTAACTCCATCCCCCTCATCGACACCATGGCTAACCCTTCTAGGGTAGGGTAGGTGCCTGAGCCCGAGCCTTTAGCTCATAAGACTGTCATTCCCATTTGCCCCCTTGGTGCGGGGATGGCAGACCAGAGAGGCCTAGCTTGTGGCTAGGCCTGGGGACAGTTGGTCCCAAAGATGAGGAGGTACTTGTGCATCCTCCCATGGCAGACTTAGGTCTCAGACACTCCCTAAAGAGGGAGCCAAGGCCGGGCCACCACTTGGAAAAGGCCCGGGCCGGGAGAATACCGGCGAATCTTTAATAATAATAATGCATCCCCCCCATCGATACCATGCCTAACCCTTCTAGGGTAGGGTAGGTGCCTGAGCCCGAGCCTTTAGCTCATAAGACTGTCATTCCCATTTGCCCCTTGTGGCGGGGATGGCAGACCAGAGAGGCGTAGCTTGTGGCTAGGCCTGGGGACAGTTGGTCCCAAAGATGAGGAGGTACTTGTGCCTCCTCCCATGGGAGACTTACGTCTCAGACACTCACTAAAGAGGGAGCAAAGGCCGGGCCACCACTTGGACAAGGCCCGGGCCGGGAGAATACCGGCTAATCTTTAATAATAATAATAATGCATCCCCCTGATCGACACCATGCCTAACCCTTCTAGGGTAGGGTAGGTGCCTGAGCCTGAGCCTTTAGCTCATAAGACTGTCATTCCCATTAGTCCCCTTTGGGCGGGGATGGCTGACCAGAGAGGCCTAGCTTGTGGCTAGGCCTGGGGACAGTTGGTCCCAAAGATGAGGAGGTACTTGTGCCTCCTCCCATGGGAGACTTAGGTCTCAGACACTCCCTAAAGAGGGAGCGAAGGCCGGGCCACCACTTGGACAAGGCCCGGGCCGGGAGAATACCGGCTAATCTTTAACTAACTAACTAACTGCATCCCCCTCATCGACACCATGCCTAACCCTTCTAGGGTAGGGTAGGTGCCTGAGCCCGAGCCTTTAGCTCATAAGACTGTCATTCCCATTTGCACCCTTGGGGCGGGGATGGCAGACGAGAGAGGCCTAGCTTGTGGCTAGGCCTGGGGACAATTGGTCCCAAAGATGAGGAGGTACTTGTGCCTCCTCCCATGGGAGACTTAGGTCTCAGACACTCCCTAAAGAGGGAGCCAAGGCCGGGCCACCACTTGGAAAAGGCCCGGGCCGGGAGAATACCGGCTAATCTTTAATAATAATAATAATAATGCCATCCCCCGATCGATACCATGCCTAACCCTTCTAGGGTAGGGTAGGTGCCTGAGCCCGAGCCTTTAGCTCATAAGACTGTCATTCCCATTTGCCTCCTTGGGGTGGGGATGGCAGACCAGAGAGGCCTAGCTTGTGGCTAGGCCTGGGGACAGTTGGTCCCAAAGATGAGGAGGTACTTGTGCCTCCTCCCATGGGAGACTTAGGTCTCAGACACTCCCTAAAGAGGGAGCCAAGGCCGGGCCACCACTTGGAAAAGGCCCGGGCCGGGAGAATACCAGCTAATCTTTAACTAACTAATATCCCCCCGGATCGAATGCCTATCCCCCCGATCGACTGTCACCATGCCTAACCCTTCTAGGGTAGGGTAGGTGCCTGAGCCCGAGCCTTTAGCTCATAAGACTGTCATTCCCATTTGCCCCCTTGGGGCGGGGATGGCAGACCAGAGAGGCCTAGCTTGTGGCTAGGCCTGGGGACAGTTGGTCCCAAAGATGAGGAGGTACTTGTGCCTCCTCCCATGGGAGACTTAGGTCTCAGACACTCCCTAAAGAGGGAGCCAAGGCCGGGCCACCACTTGGACAAGGCCCGGTCCGGGAGAATACCGGCTAATCTTTAACTAATGACACCGATCCGATCGACACCATGCCTAACCCTTCTAGGGTAGGGTAGGTGCCTGAGCCCGAGCCTTTAGCTCATAAGACTGTCATTCCCATTAGCCCCCTTGAGGCGGGGATGGCAGACCAGAGAGGCCTAGCTTGTGGCTAGGCCTGGGGACAGTTGGTCCCTCCTCCAATGGCAGATTAGAGGAGGGAGCCAAGGCCGGGCCACCACTACTTACCGTGCTTACGGGGATGGCAGACCAGAGAGGCCTAGCTTGTGGCTAGGCCTGGGGACAGTTGGTCCCAAAGATGAGGAGGTACTTGTGCCTCCTCCCATGGGAAACTTAGGTCTCAGACACTCCCTAAAGAGGGAGCCAAAGCCGGGCCACCACTTGGAAAAGGCCCGGGCCGGGAGAATACCGGCTAATCTTTAATAATAATAATAATGCCATCCCCCCGATCGATACCATGCCTAACCCTTCTAGGGTAGGGTAGGTGCCTGAGCCCGAGCCTTTAGCTCATAAGACTGTCATTCCCATTAGTCCCCTTGGGGCGGGGATGGCAGACCAGAGAGGCCTAGCTTGTGGCTAGGCCTGGGGACAGTTGGTCCCAAAGATGAGGAGGTACTTGTGCCTCCTCCCATGGGAGACTTAGGTCTCAGACACTCCCTAAAGAGGGAGCCAAGGCCGGGCCACCACTTGGAAAAGGCCCGGGCCGGGAGAATACCGGCTATTCTTTAATAAATAATAATGCCATCCCCCATCGACACCATGCCTAACCCTTCTAGGGTAGGGTAGGTGCCTGAGCCCGAGCCTTTCGCTCATAAGACTCTCATTCCCATTTGCCCTCTTGTGGCGGGGATGGCAGACCAGAGAGGCCTAGCTTGTGGCTAGGCCTGGGGACAGTTGGTCCCAAAGATGAGGAGGTACTTGTGCCTCCTCCCATGGGAGACTTAGGTCTCAGACACTCCCTAAAGAGGGAGCCAAGGCCGGGCCACCACTTGGAAAAGGCCCGGGCCGGGAGAATACCGGCTAATCTTTAATAATAATAATAATGCATCCCCCCCATCGATACCATGCCTAACCCTTCTAGGGTAGGGTAGGTGCCTGAGCCCGAGCCTTTAGCTCATAAGACTGTCATTCCCATTTGCCCCTTGTGGCGGGGATGGCAGACCAGAGAGGCCTAGCTTGTGGCTAGGCCTGGGGACAGTTGGTCCCAAAGATGAGGAGGTACTTGTGCCTCCTCCCATGGGAGACTTAGGTCTCAGACACTCCCTAAAGAGGGAGCCAAGGCCGGGCCACAACTTGGACAAGGCCCGGGCCGGGAGAATACCGGCTAATCTTTAACTAACTAGCAAACTGCATCCCCCTGATCGACACCATGCCTAACCCTTCTAGGGTAGGGTAGGTGCCTGAGCCTGAGCCTTTAGCTCATAAGACTGTCATTCCCATTAGTCCCCTTGGGGCGGGGATGGCAGACCAGAGAGGCCTAGCTTGTGGCTAGGCCTGGGGACAGTTGGTCCCAAAGATGAGGAGGTACTTGTGCCTCCTCCCATGGGAGACTTAGGTCTCAGACACTCCCTAAAGAGGGAGCGAAGGCCGGGCCACCACTTGGACAAGGCCCGGGCCGGGAGAATACCGGCTAATCTTTAACTAACTAACTAACTGCATCCCCCTCATCGACACCATGCCTAACCCTTCTAGGGTAGGGTAGGTGCCTGAGCCCGAGCCTTTAGCTCATAAGACTGTCATTCCCATTTGCACCCTTGGGGCGGGGATGGCAGACCAGAGAGGCCTAGCTTGTGGCTAGGCCTGGGGACAATTGGTCCCAAAGATGAGGAGGTACTTGTGCCTCCTCCCATGGGAGACTTAGGTCTCAGACACTCCCTAAAGAGGGAGCCAAGGCCGGGCCACCACTTGGAAAAGGCCCGGGCCGGGAGAATACCGGCTAATCTTTAACTAACTAACTGCATCCCCCTCATCGATACCATGCCTAACTTTTCTAGGGTAGGGTAGGTGCCTGAGCCCGAGCCTTTAGCTCATAAGACTGTCATTCCCATTTGCCCCCTTGGGGTGGTGATGGCAGACCAGAGAGGCCTAGCTTGTTGCTAGGCCTGGGGACAGTTGGTCCCAAAGATGAGGAGGTACTTGTGCCTCCTCCCATGGGAGACTTAGGTCTCAGACACTCCCTAAACAGGGAGCCATTGCCAGGCCACCACTTGGAAAAGGCCCGGGCCGGGAGAATGCCAGCTAATCTTTAACTAACTAATGCATCCCCCCGGATCGACACCATGCCTAACCCTTCTAGGGTAGGGTAGGTGCCTGAGCCCGAGCCTTTAGCTCATAAGACTGTCATTCCCATTTGCCCCCTTGGGGCGGGGATGGCAGACCAGAGAGGCCTAGCTTGTGGCTAGGCCTGGGGACAGTTGGTCCCAAAGATGAGGAGGTACTTGTGTCTCCTCCCATGGGAGACTTAGGTCTCAGACACTCCCTAAAGAGGGAGCCAAGGCCGGGCCACAACTTGGAAAAGGCCCGGGCCGGGAGAATACCGGCTAATCTTTAATAATAATAATAATGCATCCCCCTGATCGACACCATGCCTAACCCTTCTAGGGTAGGGTAGGTGCCTGAGCCCGAGCCTTTAGCTCATAAGACTGTCATTCCCATTTGTCCCCTTGGGGCGGGGATGGCAGACCAGAGAGGCCTAGCTTGTGGCTAGGCCTGGGGACAGTTGGTCCCAAAGATGAGGAGG
>NW_027199661.1:0-29567 GCF_038502225.1 Cherax quadricarinatus | reverse complement strand
CAACTCGTGTTTCACATCCATATAAGACAGTTATGTACCACTATAATTTTCATATTTTTCCCTCTTTACTTCCACGGATAACATTCTCTGTCTCAAAGACTCCTCTGTCCACTGCTCATTTTTCCCTTGTCAATTCTATGGTTCACCTCATCTTTCATAGACCCATTTGCTGACAAGTCCACTCCAAAATATATGAACACATTCAGTTCCTCCATAGTCCCTCCCACTAATCTAGTATCCAATCTTTCATTTCCTATTTTTTTGGTTCCCACTTCACTTTTAATTTCCTCCATTAACCTCTGCGACTTCTGTTCATAATCTCCCAAGAGCACAGTGTCATCAGCAAAAAGCACCTGTGACAACTCCTACTCTGTGTTAGATTCTTTATCCTTTAATCTCACACCTCTTGCCACCACCCGAACATTCACTTCTACAACTTCATCTAAAAATATATTTAACAACCATGGTACCATCAAGCATCCTTCTCTAAGGCCTACTTTTACTGGGAAATAAACTCCCTGTTTGTCTCCTACATACCCTGCCTGAGCCCCACTATCCTCATGAAAACTCTTAGCTTTTTTCAGTAACTTGCAACATCTGCCACATAGCTCCCCTATCCACCCTATCATATGCCTTTTTCAAATCCATAAGTGCAACGAAAACCTCTTTACCCTTATCTAAATACCTTTCACTTATATGCTTCACTGTAAATACCTGGTCAACACCGCCCGTAACCTTCCAAAAGCTTCCTGTTTATCTGCGATCCAACTCTCTGTCTTACTCTTAATTCTTTCATTAATAATTCTACCATACACTTTACCAGGTATACTGAACAGACTTATTCACCTATAATTTTCTGCAGTCTCTTATGTCCTCTTTACCTTTATACAGAGGACTATGCATGCTCTCTGCCAATCCCTAGGTACCTTACCCTCTTCCATACATTTATTAAATAATAGCGCCAATCACTCCAAAACTGTATCCCCACCTGCCTTTAACATTTCTATCTTTATCCCATCAATACCAGCTGCCTTACCCCCCTTTCATTCTACCCACTGCCTCACGAACTTCCCCCACACTCACAACTGGCTCTTCCTCACCCCTACAAGATGTTATTCCTCCTTGCCCTATACCCAAAATACAGCTTCCCTATCTTCATCGACATTTAAAGTGCAGACATTGTACTTTCCATTTCCAGAACTCAAATCCGGCTATATAAAATAACCAGTTTTTCTGAATCCCTTCACTAAATATTACCCTGCTCACACTCCAAGAGCTCGTCAGGTCTCAAAAACCATTCGTCTCCATTCACTCCTAACACGCTCACGCACGCTTGCTGGAAGTCCAAGCCCCTCGCCCACAAAACTTCCTTGACCCCCTCCCTCCTACTTTGATCCATTCTCTTTAAATGATCAAACCACATCAACAAATACTCTTCAGCCCTCTGATTAATACTTTTATTAACTCCACACCTCCTAATTTCCACACTCCGAATTCTCTGCATAATATTTACACCACAGGAGGCTGGCCCAGTTGACTTTATTTCAGTGATGTAATTATGCTGTATAAACATGTTCTAGACTCGAGTCATCCTAAGAATAAATGATGTCAGAAGAAGTGATGTTCTAGAGAAGCTACAGCCAGAGTGTTTGCTACCCAGACGGGCGTACCATGATGTTAGTTAATGTGGAAAATACTGTATATATTTTCCAGAAATACGGTAATTTATAGGTAAATAGATGGCCTATATTGTATTTAATAAATTATGTTATCGAAAATGGGATCCTGCGCCTGCGCAGAAGAGACTCGCCATTATTGTTTGTTTTGAATTGAGAGTAACAGACGTTAATTAATAATGTGAATAATTTTCGTGCTCTAGAGGTAAAATTGGGTTGACACCTCTCAAATAGGAGGCGAAATTGTTGGATGTGCATTCCTGCATAACTTGAGATATCAGTCGACTAGACTGATATTTAGATTTATGTTATAATTCTGGCCAGTGTTTTCATAAATTTAGTTAGTGAGGTTTTCTGAGTATGATACAACTTGGTCTCCAGTCAAATTGGTGAGTGATATTAAGATATTCTCTTTCTGTTATGTAAATGTGTATATTTATATAATCCTTTTTTAATTTTAATATACAGTCCACAAATTTATATATTTACCAGCATTCCTGGTGATACATATTTTATTTGTAATTAATAGGTACAGAGCAACTTGTGGATATGACAGTGGTAGGTATCGAAGGGGGTAATTTTTGCGACCTAGGTGCCCCAAATTCCTACTTGTCTAACTGATAAATAACAATTATCTTTGTTCATTTACTGTTATATACATAATGATACATTCAGATAAATGTAATTTTCCACATTTAATTTTTCCTGTCAGGCGTTTCCTTAGGTTCAGCCCTGTAGAAAGTCTTCCTAGCTGACCGTAGGGCCTTTTCAATGAAATCCCTAGGAGATCTCAGTTTTGTGGTTATGTTAAATATCTTGTTGATTTCATCGATTAAATACTCAGGACTGCAGATACGCAACGCTTTCAGGAACATTGTAAGGAAAACGCTCCTTTTAACCCTAAATTCATGATTGGAATAATAATGAATGTATGATGACACATTGGTGGTCTTCCTGTAGACTGGAAATTTGAAACTTCTGTCGATGCGATGGATTAAAATGTTTAAGAAAGGCAGAGTGTTATCTATTTCATGCTCTACTGTGAACTTAATAGAAGGTACCAAACCACGGTGCCCCGTGGCCTGGTGGCTGAAGCTCTCGCTTCACACAGCGAGGGTCTGAGTTCGATTCCCAGCGAGGGTAGAAACATTGGGCGTGTTTCTTCACACCGGTTGTCTATGTTTCCCATCAGTAAAATGGGTATCTGGGTGTTAGTCGACTGGTGTGGGTCGCATCCTGGGACAAAACTGATCTAATTGGCCCGAAATGCTCAGCATAACGAGCGGCTTTCTATATAGTAGTATGTCATTGATGTCAGATAGGATTGTTTACCTTGTACATGTACTTGTAGAAATAAAGATATTATTATATAATTACTATTGCTATTAAGTTTCAAATTTACAGTCAACAGGAAAACCACCAACGTGTCATCATACATTCATTATTATTCCAATCATGGCCTGTCTTGCATATATTATATATATATATATATATATATATATATATATATATATATATATATATATATATATATATATATATATATATATATATATATATATATATATATATATATATATATATATATATATATATATATATATATATATATATATATAAACTCTTGCCGGCGTGGAGGGAGGGAGCCAGTTTGCGGGGCTCCATACATTTTGTGTGTAAACCAAGAACCAACATGGTTTACATGGGCCACTGGAGATTACAGAGTTGTGACAATACTCTGTGTCAGACCATTGCTTCTGTATCAGTGAAAGTGCAGTGTGCATGCTGGGACTTGGGGAGTAGTGACGATGTTGAGGGGATCCTGCCAGCGGTGGAGGAAGTTTGTTTACCCTCTGCGTCTGTCCAGGGTTTGGGGGGGAGAGGTCGCTCACGACACCGTCATTGGATGCTGAACACAAGAACACCTCGGTTAACAGTGAGAACATGGTGATTAGTGTGCCAAATGGCGAGGGTTTTTTCTAAATGAAATGATAAGTGAATAACAATTATCAAAAGTTAGTCAGTGATGTGCATCTTTATTGAATAAATAGGGCCCATCCCTGGTCCCATTCCCCCACATCCCAACCTAGTCCTACTGACTTCCTGACCAAGGGTGTTGCTGTTTAGTGCCCCACTAGTTACTCGCTCTGCCGCTCGCTACTCACCCACCGTCATCCCCCATGCATCCACAGTTGGCGCCCTCCCACCCCCACGATGTCAGCAATGTCACAAAGAGTGCCGGGTTCCCAGGGATCTTCACGACAGAGCAAAAGCCGTCGTTCATGAGGCATCTGCCAGGTGTGCTACAGGGAATGTGCACTCAGTCCCTCAACTGGCAACATCTGTTCACATAATGGATATCTAGGCTCCAGGAAAGCTCCAAATGAGAACAACCAACAGCCCCCCCCCAGCAGACAGAGCTGACAGCTACCGTGACTTCACCTCTACAGAGGACCTAAAATCTGCAATCAAATTAACATCCACCAGGACGCTGACACACATCCCCAAAGCAGCTCGCTCTCGAGCTGTAGGCAAATTCATTGACCTCTTGAAGAAAGTCAATGATGCTCCTGCAAACAACGGATCCTGGCACAACCTACTGCTTTTTGGCAATGCCTGTTTGGCTGTCCCACCAAGGAGGAACAAGTCACTAGCAACATATGTTATTAGTGCAATAAATGCATTCCCTAGGGATGACAACCTCGACGGCCCCCTCCTAGGGCGACAAACACCCGCCGGGCAAATGCCAACAACAGGACACATGACGCCTCAAAAATCAGAGCCGAAAATAGCAAAAAAATAGAAGAGGGTAATATTATTGGAAAACTGAGGCTTATAACCAGTGAGGATACCATCACTCCTAAGGACGTTAGTACGGCACAAGCCCTGAAGGTCAAACATCTACCCATGGCTTCCAGTACCACCACTGGCCTCCCTGACATTGCAGAAGGTGAAGAACATTTAACCTTACAGGATGCTGATGTGTATAAAGCTGCTATGTCATTTCCACAGGGCTCAGCAGGAGGTTTCACAGGTTTAAGACCACAGCACTTAAAACAAATGCTCATTCCAGCGCTTGGTGATGTTTCAGAGAAGTTGATGCCTGAACTCACTATATTTTCCAATGTGTGTCTGGCTGGCAGTGTCCTAGAGGCCAATTGATCCCTTTTCTTTGGTGCCTCATTGTGTGCCCTCCGGAAAAAAGATGAAGGAATCAGGCCTATTGCAGTGGGCAACACCCTTCGGCGCCTAGTCGCCAAGGCTGCAGCAAGAATGGTGAGTCGGCTCGGTTTTGGTGTACAAGGCTGTGAAGCAGCTGCCCACGCAGCACGAGTATACATCAACAACATGTCCGATGAAAAAGCCTTGATCAAATTGGATTTTGCCAATGTTTTCAACTTAGTCAGAAGGGATGCTGCTCTCCAAGCAGTTTCTAGACTCTTCCCTTCCCTCTATCCCTTCATAGAATCGTGTTATAGTGTCACTAATAAACTATTGCTTGGGGACCATGAAATTGACTCGTGTGAGGGTGTGCAGCAGGGGGACCCTGTCACCCCCTTTCTATTGTGTCTGGTCATCAAGGAAGTCAAAGAAGAGCTCACCAGTGAGCTCAGTATCTGGTTCTTGGATGATGGTAACCTAACTGGCACTACAGAATCTCTCCTAGAGGACATCAGAAAAATTAAAAACATGGTCCAACACTTATCCTATTCTCTGTTTCTGTTGTTAAGATAAGATAAGATAAGATAAGATTAGATTTCGTTCGGATTTTTAACCCCGGAGGGTTAGCCACCCAGGATAACCCAAGAAAGTCAGTGCGTCATCGAGGACTGTCTAACTTATTTCCATTGGGGTCCTTAATCTTGTCCCCCAGGATGCGACCCACACCAGTCGACTAACACCCAGGTACCTATTTGCTGCTAGGTGAACAGGACAACAGGTGTAAGGAAACGTGTCGAAATGTTTCCACCCGCCGGGAATCGAACCCGGGCCCTCCGTGTGTGAAGCGGGAGCTTTAGCCACCAGGCCACCGGGCCTGGTGGCCCGGTTGTGTGAATCTACCTAAACAAGGGATTATGTATACTTATCCGATAATCTACCTAAACACTGCAACATTCATCCTATAATCTACCTAAACACTCCAACACTTATCCTATAATCTAACTAAACACTCCAACAATCATCCTATATTCTACCTAAACACTCAAACAATCATCCTATAATCTACCTAAACACTCCAACACTTATCCTATAATCTAACTAAACACTCCAACAATCATCCTATATTCTACCTAAACACTCAAACAATCATCCTATAATCTACCTAAACACTCCAACACTTATCCTATCATCTACCTAAACTCCATAACAATCATCCTATAATATACCTAAACATTCCAACAATCATCCTATAATCTACGTAAACTCTCCAACAATCATCCTTAATCTACCTAAACACTCAAACAATCATCCTTAATCTACCTAAACACTCAAACAATCATCCTACGATCTACCTAAACCCTCCAACAATCATCCTGTAACCTACCTAAATTCTCCAACAATCATCCTATAATCTACCTAAACCCTCCAACAATCGTCCTATAATCTACCTAAACTCTCCAACAATCATCCTATAATCTACCTAAACCCTCCAACAATCATCCTATAATCTACCTAAACCCTCCAACAATCATCCTATAATCTACCTAAACCCTCCAACAATCATCCTATAATCTACCTAAACCCTCCAACAATCATCCTATAATCTACCTAAACCCTCCAACAATCATCCTATAATCTACCTAAACCCTCCAACAATCATCCTATAATCTACCTAAACCCTCCAACAATCGTCCTATAATCTACCTAAACACTCAAACAATCATCCTATAATCTACCTAAACCCTCCAACAATCATCATATAATCTACCTAAACCCTCCAACAATCATAATCTACCTAAACTAACAATCTCCTATAATCTACTAAACCCTCCAACAATCATAATCCCTATAACAATCTCCTATAATCTACTAAACCCTCCAACAATCATCCTATAATCTACCTAAACCCTCCAACAATCATAATCTACTAAACTAACAATCATCCTATAATCTTCCTAAACCCTCCAACAATCATCCTATAATCTACCTAAACCCTCCAACAATCATCCTATAATCTACCTAAACCCTCCAACAATCATAATCTACTAAACTAACAATCATCCTATAATCTACCTAAACCCTCCAACAATCATCCTATAATCTACCTAAACCCTCCAACAATCATCCTATAATCTACCTAAACCCTCCAACAATCATCCTATAATCTACCTAAACCCTCCAACAATCATCCTATAATCTACCTAAACCTTCCAACAATCATCCTATAATCTACCTAAACCCTCCAACAATCATCCTATAATCTACCTAAACCCTCCAACAATCATCCTATAATCTACCTAAACCCTCCAACAATCGTCCTATAATCTACCTAAACTCTCCAACAATCGTCCTATAATCTACCTAAACCCTCCAACAATCATCCTATAATCTACCTAAACCCTCCAACAATCATCCTATAATCTACCTAAACCCTCCAACAATCATCCTATAATCTACCTAAACCCTCCAACAATCATCCTATAATCTACCTAAACCCTCCAACAATCATCCTATAATCTACCTAAACCCTCCAACAATCATCCTATAATCTACCTAAACCCTCCAACAATCATCCTATAATCTACCTAAACTCTCCAACAATCGTCCTATAATCTACCTAAACCCTCCAACAATCATCCTATAGTCTACCTAAACCCTCCAACAATCGTCCTATAATCTACCTAAACTCTCCAACAATCGTCCTATAATCTACCTAAACCCTCCAACAATCGTCCTATAATCTACCTAAACTCTCCAACAATCGTCCTATAATCTACCTAAACCCTCCAACAATCATCCTATAATCTACCTAAACCCTCCAACAATCATCCTATAATCTACCTAAACCCTCCAACAATCATCCTATAATCTACCTAAACCCTCCAACAATCATCCTATAATCTACCTAAACCCTCCAACAATCATCCTATAATCTACCTAAACCCTCCAACAATCATCCTATAATCTCCCATAACAAAATCATTAACTATTCCTGTAAATTATTCCAACTTCGTCACACATTTGAATCTTCATTCATTCTAAGTTTCTTATTTTTACCTTACTTATTGATTCATTCATTTCTTTCATACTTCATGTGTATTTATATCCTTCGTACTCTCAGTTCTTCACATTCTCCTCGTTTATTCTCACTCCAATCATATTAACATTTTTCAAATTCACTTTCAACTTTTTCTTTGTGTTTTTACTCACCATCACACCCACTTCCTTCATACTCAGTTCCTTCGAACACAATGCTTTCACACTCGCTTCTTTCACTCGTTGCCTTCATATTAACTTCCTTCATGTTATCTTGCGGTGCAACTCTCATCATTGTTCTCATTATTACTTCTCCCGAGAATGAAATTCGCGAGTAATTCATCATCTTCATCAGACATTTCCTCAAAATGTTGTCTTTATCTCTTTAAAAACCTCTTATTTCAATGGTTTCATATAGTACTGAAATTTACTGTGGCCTTATTCATTGTACGATAAATAGTAATATCCCAACATCACAGTTGATCACAACACAGTGTCTGAGACATTAACAGCAGAGGTGTACTGGCCAGGATGTAGCAGCGACCTCCAGCCACCTCCAGGTGATCGAGTCTCTCCAGTAGCTACTACTTCCAGGTGATGGAGTCTCTCCAGTAGCTGGTACTGTTTTTGTCACCGATAGATTTTTGTGTGCGTGCGCGCATTTATGGATGTATGTGTGTTTTACAATCACAAAGGTATTGTTCAGTGATTCCTCCTCTTCACATGGTACTCTCTCAACCCCTTATGATTTAAACCTCATTTCTTTTACAATATTTTTAGGGGTAAATATAACTTTTCCCTCAACACTTTCTAGGATTAAATGTCATACCACGACGGTAGTCAGATTACCCTGACACCGACACACCATGAAATATCATCTCATCAGTCGGATCCATCATTTCCCTAGTTGTCGTTTTATGATTTATAATTGTTGTTTGAGAAGCTTTTATATCAAAACGCCAAATCATCTTGCCAAGCTTCTTACCAACACCAATCACATGACAACATCCTCATAATCTCCAGTTATCTAAAATGACAGCTCCTACCAGGAAGAATTATCTTCTTTTAGAAAAACCAACATGAGGATGTTTAGGAACAACTAACTTACTCCCCGCTAATGGAACAACTAACTTACTCCCCGCTAATGGAACAACTAATTTACTCCCCGCTAATGGAACAACTAATTTACTCCCCGCTAATGGAACAACTAACTTACTCCCCGCTAATGGAACAACTAACTTACTCCACGCTAATGGAACAACTAACTTACTCCACGCTAATGGAACAACTAACTTACTCCCCGCTAATGGAACAACCAATTTACTCCCCGCTAATGGAACAACTAACTTACTCCCGCTAATGGAACAACTAATTTACTAACCCCACTAATGGAACAACTAATTACTAATGGAACTAACTTACTCCCCGCTAATGGAACAACTAACTTACTCCCCGCTAATGGAACAACTAATTTACTCCCCGCTAATGGAACAACTAACTTACTCCCCGCTAATGGAACAACTAACTTACTCCCCGCTAATGGAACAACTAACTTACTCCCCGCTAATGGAACAACTAACTTACTCCCCGCTAATGGAACAACTAACTTACTCCCCGATAATGGAAGAACTAACTTACTCCCCGATAATGGAACAACTAACTTACTCCCCGATAATGGAACAACTCACTGTATATTTATGCACATCCTTATCACTATGTTAGATATATTCTAATCTACTCAGCCTTGAACTTATTTGTCAACCGATTCCTGCTAGAAAACCAAGAAAACGAAATTATCTGACCAATTCTTCCAGACATCATCTTAATTTTCGTCGCCATGCCATCACTTCGACTCCTTTATCTACTAGATGAAACAAATTACAATTAAAACCATTGGACACCAATGATACTGATCATACGAATACTCAGGCTATTTAAACATTGAGTGCGACTCTTATATAACACCTATCAGCAGAGTTCTTCCCTCAAATTTCCGCTTCCTTGATGTAGATAACCGAGTCTCTATTCACTGCAACACTCAAATCCGACTTATTATCTCAGCAGCAGATGTAATTCACTTCTGAATAATTCCTTCCTTAGGGGTGAAAGCTGATGCTATTCCAGACAGATTAAACCAGATTAGATTTCTAGTAAACCAACCTGGATTATTTTCTGGTCAATGTTCAGAACTCTGAGGTGCCAACCAAAGATTTATACCTACCCTAATAGAAAGAATTTCAGTAGATTCCTTCTTAAGTTGAATTTCTAGTAACTCAGAACTATTTCCATAGGTCTTTTAAACCTGAAAAGTAGTTATCGACCTACTTCTAGTGACTTTAAAAAATATATAATATATTTTTTCATGGAAGCAGAGAATTAGACTAAGAATCGGGCAATCATTGACACAATACAACGTTTAAACATACGCTTATTCTGCTACATAACTGAAAAAATATATTAAACCTGAGTATAGTGTTTGTCTCTGCCACCACTTGATCAAGTGCAGTCCACTTAACATCCTAAGATTGAAAAAGTACTTACATATACTGATATGTTAAGTTATGGAAAAGTACACACACATGTAGTATAATGCAGTCGTTAAATGACTACGTTTCGCCCACAGAGTGAGCTTTAAGTCACAAACGGATCTACCTGAGAAGAGAGTACGTAAGTATATATAGGGAGCAGAGTGACGTGAAGGGTCAGGTGAGGGATGTTGAAGAAGATTGCTGAGAAGAGGTTGATTCTGAGAAAGACCTGCCAAGCATGGGCTAGTAGGTTTGTTGCTATGTAGGATAACGATGAAGAAGTTTCCTGGCATGGGGTTGTAATAGCCATTTTTCTGGTTGAAATTGTTAGATATACAGATGATTGATGATTCCAAGATCCTGCGAGGAGTCTTGCGTCTTTGTAGGTAATTAAATGGTTGTGGGATTTTTGGTGTAAAAGACGGGTATTCCTCAAGTCATTCATTCTTACTGCGTATTGGTGTTCTGAAATACGTCTGAAGGTCTCTGGATGTTTCACCTACGGATAATTGATTACAATTATCCATTGCCCCGGCAGAGGATAGAACCTTGTTGTGTCCCTTACTAGTGATGTCTTTGATGGTGGTTGTTGTGGTACTGGAAAAGATGTTGAGACGTGTATGGCAACGATGTTGGTAGGGAAGACTAGTATCTCCTCTCGGTGGTATTATGTCTGGGTGAGTTGAAGATGTTATACGCACAGCGTCACTGTGGGTCTTAAACAAGGATGTGTGATGTCAATATGGGTCTTAGACAAGGATGTGTGATATCACTTATGTTTGAACAAAGGACACTGTATACAGAGCAAAGCTTCATGTACAGCTGTCAGCTTACCTTGATACAACTATTAGAGACCCAGTTGAGATTACTGTATATAGAAAGCAGAGCATAAACAGCAGGTGTAAGGAAATACCGTGATCGATCCATGCCAAAATAGGAGAAAAAAATTATTATCTGTTATCTTTTTTTTCTTGTTTTAGAGATGTAAAGAATCGCGGCATTATTATTATTAGTAGTAGCATAGGTAGTAGTCCATCTGTCCCCCCTCAGACCTTGCCACGTGGAGGTCAGTGGTTCGTCTTTAAGGTACACCCCCCCTCCTGCTTACTGTGTTTTTGATGATTTCCCACTTCCTTTCCTACAGTATCCTACCTTCCTCAGGTTCATGCATCCAGGAGTCCATCTATGTCCCCTCAGATATTCTCCCTTCCCCACTTCCTTTCCTACACTATCCTACCTTCCCCAGGTTCATGCATCCAGGAGTCCATCTGTGTCCCCTCAGATATTCTCCCTTCCAAACTTCTTTTCCTACACTATCCCATTCCCAGGTTCATGTGTCCAGGAGTCCATCTGTGTCCCCTCAGATATTCTCCCTTCCCCACTTCCTGTCCTACACTATCCTACCTTCCCCAGGTTCATGTGTCCAGGAGTCCATCTGTGTCCCCTCAGATATTCTCCCTTCCCCACTTCCTGTCCTACACTATCCTACCTTCCCCAGGTTCATGAGTCCAGGAGTTCATCGGTTTCCCTTCAGATATTCTCCCTTCCCCACTTCCTGTCCTACACTATCCTACCTTCCCCAGATACATGTGTCCAGGAGTCCATCTGTGTCCCCTCAGATATTCTCCCTTCCCCACTTACTGTCCTACACTATCCTACCTTACCCAGGTTCATGAGTCCAGGAGTTCATCTGTGTCCCCTCAGATATTCTCCCTTCCCCACTTACTGTCCTACACTATCCTACCTTCCCCAGGTTCATGAGTCCAGGAGTTCATCTGTGTCCCCTCAGATATTCTCCCTTCCCCACTTCCTGTTCTACACTATCCTACCTTCCCCAGGTTCATGTTTCCAGGAGTCCATCTGTGTCCCCTCAGATATTCTCCCTTCCCCACTTCCTGTTCTACACTATCCTACCTTCCCCAGGTTCATGTTTCCAGGAGTCCATCTGTGTCCCCTCAGATATTCTCCCTTCCCCACTTCCTGTTCTACACTATCCTACCTTCCCCAGGTTCATGTGTCCAAGAGTCCATCCGTGGGCCCCCGGATGTCTTCCCTTTCCCTGAAGTTCTGGAAATTCTTTTTGATATTTTTGATGCCTCACCCAGTCCCACCCACCCAACAGTCCCTTCCCCGCCACCAGTAGTCCCACCCCAGGTCCCTGAGGTCATCAAGTCCCACCCCAGATCCGTGGATCCAGGTATTCACCTTTCACCACTTCCCTGAGGTCAGCAAGTCCCACCCCAGGTCCGTGGTTCCAGGTATTCACCCTTCACCACTTCCCTGAGGTCAGCAAGTCCCACCCCAGGTCCGTGGTTCCAGGTATTCACCCTTCACCACTTCCCTGAGGTCAGCAAGTCCCACCCCAGGTCCGTGGTTCCAGGTATTCACCCTTCACCACTTCCCTGAGGTCAGCAAGTCCCACCCCAGGTCCGTGGTTCCAGGTATACACCCTTCGTCACTTCCCTGAGGTCAGCAGTCCCACCCCAGGTCCGTGGTTCCAGGTATACACCCTTCACCACTTCCCTGAGGTCAGCAAGTCCCACCCTAGGTCCGTGGTCCAGGTACATACCCTTCACCACTTCCCTGAGGTCAGCAAGTCCCACCCCAGGTCCGTGGTTCCAGGTATTCACCCTTCACCACTTCCCTGAGGTCAGCGGTTTCAGCCAGCCTTGAAGCACTGTCCATATATGATATTACTACACAAGTGTATTAATATCAGTATACAGAGGAACATGTTATTACAGAGGAGGACACGCAGAATATCTGCGCTCTGTAATAACATCCTCCTGGACAGACTCGAACGTCGACTACCTGAGACAAGAGAGATCTCTATCACAGTTCGTCCACCAAGAACTGGCCACAAGTGAAAATTTGGAACATATATTTATATTTAATATTTTACCTATATGTCAGTTATTAACTTGTTGAATTAATTAGTTGTGTAAGTGTATTTGTGAACGTTTTTATGTGCGTAGATTAGTGTGGGTGTGAGAACCTTTGTGTTCACTGCACGGTAACTAATTAATTGTTATCAGTTATCTTTTTTCCTTGTTACTGATCTTCTTTATTTTCATGATACACAAAGGTTCACAAGCGAGCACTCTTCTGTTCACTTAATTCTGTATTTCCACATATACATCCTACATACACATCACACACACAGACGCACACATAAAACAACACACACACACAAACTCTGTATCAAACGTACACATACATTTATTCAAGAATCCATGTACCGTAATCCATTTCTTTCAGTATTTCTAGTATGTAAACACAAATACACACTCACCCTCACCTCACACTTCTACCTCGACGCTACACACACACGTACACACAAATATGTAAATCCCGTGTACAAACACCGATACTTGTTTAGGAGACAGTGACGGGTCACCAACACACCTTCAGGAGACAGTGACGGGTCACCACACACCTTTAGGAGACAGTGACGGGTCACCACACACCTTCAAGAGACAGTGACGGGTCACCACACTCCTTCAGGAGACAGTGACGGGTCACCACACTCCTTCAGGAGACAGTGACGGGTCACCACACACCTTCAAGAGACAGTGACGGGTCACCACACTCCTTCAGGAG
The DNA here is from genome assembly GCF_038502225.1 of Cherax quadricarinatus. Taxonomy (NCBI): domain Eukaryota; kingdom Metazoa; phylum Arthropoda; class Malacostraca; order Decapoda; family Parastacidae; genus Cherax; species Cherax quadricarinatus. Next base: position 15,565 of record NW_027199661.1, on the reverse strand, counting down.
ACAGTGACGGGTCACCAAACACCTTCAAGAGACAGTGACGGGTCACCACACTCCTTAAAGAGACAGTGACTTCAGGAGACAGTGACGGGTCACCACACACCTTCAGGAGACAGTGACGGGTCACCACACACCTTCAGGAGACAGTGACGGGTCACCACACACCTTCAGGAGACAGTGACGGGTCACCACACACCTTCAGGAGACAGTGACGGGTCACCAACACACCTTCAGGAGACAGTAACGGGTCACCACACACCTTCAGGAGACAGTGACGGGTCACCACACACCTTCAGGAGACAGTGACGGGTCACCACACACCTTCAGGAGACAGTGACGGGTCACCACACACCTTCAGGAGACAGTGACGGGTCACCACACACCTTCAGGAGACAGTGACGGGTCACCACACACCTTCAGGAGACAGTGACGGGTCACCACACACCTTCAGGAGACAGTAACGGGTCACCACACACCTTCAGGAGACAGTAACGGGTCACCACACACCTTCAGGAGACAGTAACGGGTCACCACACACCTTCAGGAGACAGTAACGGGTCACCATCTGGAAAAGACTTGCGTCAGGACGTAGTTCCTGGTGATTATATTATCATCATTATTAACAAACTTGTGTATTTCCCTGTGACTAGTTAATGATCCTGGTCCCACTGAATAGTCTTCAGTGTGCGGGTTATTTATGTATGTATGTATACATGTATGTATGTTTTATTTTTAAATGTATACATATATTAATGAATATTTGAGCATCTGTATACGTATGAATATGCATATATAAGTGGTTATCACCACCAAGAACAACATTAATGTTCAGTATGATGAATGAACACTAATAGACAGTGTTGTACATGAACAACACTGACATGAATAACACAGACATGACCAACACCGACATGAACAACACTGACATAAACAGCAGTAACATGAACAACACTGGCCCGGTGGTCTGGTGGCTAAAGCTCCCGCTTCACACACGGAGGGCCCGGGTTCGATTCCCGGCGGGTGGAAATTCCGACACGTTTCCTTACACCTGTTGTCCTGTTCACCTAGCAGCAAATAGGTACCTGGGTGTTAGTCGACTGGTGTGGGTCGCATCCTGGGGGACAAGATTAAGGACCCCAATGGAAATAAGTTAGACAGTCCTCGATGACACACTGACTTTCTTGGGTTATCCTGGGTGGCTAACCCTCCGGGGTTAAAAATCCGAACGAAATCTTATCTCTCTTATCTTATCTTATGACCAACACTGACATGAACAACACTGGTATATAAAAGTTAACTCTGGTGAGTGGAAACAAACAAGAACTCAGACAAGACGGTTGACATCGAATTACATCATAGAATTGTTTTCACAGTAGTTGACTCATAGCTCCTGGACCCGCTTCACAGTAGTTGACTCATAGCTCCTGGACCCGCTTCACAGTAGTTGAACCACCACTTGACCTAGTACAGTCCACTTACCACCACCACTTGACCTAGTACAGTCCACTTACCACCACCACTTGACCTAGTACAGTCCACTTACCACCACCACTTGACCTAGTACAGTCCACTTACCACCACCACTTGACCTAGTACAGTCCACTTACCACCACCACTTGACCTAGTACAGTCCACTTACCACCACCACTTGACCTAGTACAGTCCACTTACCACCACCACTTGACCTAGTACAGTCCACTTACCACCACCACTTGACCTAGTACAGTCCACTTACCACCACCACTTGACCTAGTACAGTCCACTTACCACCACCACTTGACCTAGTACAGTCCACTTACCACCACCACTTGACCCAGTACAGTCCACTTACCACCACCACTTGACCTAGTACAGTCCACTTACCACCACCACTTGACCTAGTACAGTCCACTTACCACCACCACTTGACCTAGTACAGTCCACTTACCACCACCACTTGACCTAGTACAGTCCACTTACCACCACCACTTGACCTAGTACAGTCCACTTACCACCACCACTTGACCTAGTACAGTCCACTTACCACCACCACTTGACCTAGTACAGTCCACTTACCACCACCACTTGACCCAGTACAGTCCACTTACCACCACCACTTGACCCAGTACAGTCCACTTACCACCACCACTTGACCTAGTACAGTCCACTTACCACCACCACTTGACCCAGTACAGTCCACTTACCACCACCACTTGACCTAGTACAGTCCACTTACCACCACCACTTGACCCAGTACAGTCCACTTACCACCACCACTTGACCCAGTACAGTCCACTTACCACCACCACTTGACCTAGTACAGTCCACTTACCACCACCACTTGACCTAGTACAGTCCACTTACCACCACCACTTGACCTAGTACAGTCCACTTACCACCACCACTTGACCTAGTACAGTCCACTTACCACCACCACTTGACCCAGTACAGTCCACTTACCACCACCACTTGACCCAGTACAGTCCACTTACCACCACCACTTGACCTAGTACAGTCCACTTACCACCACCACTTGACCTAGTACAGTCCACTTACCACCACCACTTGACCTAGTACAGTCCACTTACCACCACCACTTGACCTAGTACAGTCCACTTACCACCACCACTTGACCTAGTACAGTCCACTTACCACCACCACTTGACCTAGTACAGTCCACTTACCACCACCACTTGACCTAGTACAGTCCACTTACCACCACCACTTGACCTAGTACAGTCCACTTACCACCACCACTTGACCTAGTACAGTCCACTTACCACCACCACTTGACCTAGTACAGTCCACTTACCACCACCACTTGACCCAGTACAGTCCACTTACCACCACCACTTGACCCAGTACAGTCCACTTACCACCACCACTTGACCCAGTACAGTCCACTTACCACCACCACTTGACCTAGTACAGTCCACTTACCACCACCACTTGACCTAGTACAGTCCACTTACCACCACCACTTGACCTAGTACAGTCCACTTACCACCACCACTTGACCCAGTACAGTCCACTTACCACCACCACTTGACCCAGTACAGTCCACTTACCACCACCACTTGACCCAGTACAGTCCACTTACCACCACCACTTGACCTAGTACAGTCCACTTACCACCACCACTTGACCTAGTACAGTCCACTTACCACCACCACTTGACCTAGTACAGTCCACTTACCACCACCACTTGACCTAGTACATTCCACTTACCACCACCACTTGACCTAGTACAGTCCACTTACCACCACCACTTGACCCAGTACAGTCCACTTACCACCACCACTTGACCTAGTACAGTCCACTTACCACCACCACTTGACCCAGTACAGTCCACTTACCACCACCACTTGACCCAGTACAGTCCACTTACCACCACCACTTGACCTAGTACAGTCCACTTACCACCACCACTTGACCCAGTACAGTCCACTTACCACCACCACTTGACCCAGTACAGTCCACTTACCACCACCACTTGACCCAGTACAGTCCACTTACCACCACCACTTGACCCAGTACAGTCCACTTACCACCACCACTTGACCCAGTACAGTCCACTTACCACCACCACTTGACCTAGTACATTCCACTTACCACCACCACTTGACCTAGTACAGTCCACTTACCACCACCACTTGACCTAGTACAGTCCACTTACCACCACCACTTGACCTAGTACAGTCCACTTACCACCACCACTTGACCTAGTACAGTCCACTTACCACCACCACTTGACCTAGTACAGTCCACTTACCACCACCACTTGACCTAGTACAGTCCACTTACCACCACCACTTGACCTAGTACAGTCCACTTACCACCACCACTTGACCTAGTACAGTCCACTTACCACCACCACTTGACCTAGTACAGTCCACTTACCACCACCACTTGACCTAGTACAGTCCACTTACCACCACCACTTGACCCAGTACAGTCCACTTACCACCACCACTTGACCCAGTACAGTCCACTTACCACCACCACTTGACCCAGTACAGTCCACTTACCACCACCACTTGACCCAGTACAGTCCACTTACCACCACCACTTGACCTAGTACAGTCCACTTACCACCACCACTTGACCCAGTACAGTCCACTTACCACCACCACTTGACCTAGTACAGTCCACTTACCACCACCACTTGACCTAGTACAGTCCACTTACCACCACCACTTGACCTAGTACAGTCCACTTACCACCACCACTTGACCTAGTACAGTCCACTTACCACCACCACTTGACCTAGTACAGTCCACTTACCACCACCACTTGACCTAGTACAGTCCACTTACCACCACCACTTGACCCAGTACAGTCCACTTACCACCACCACTTGACCTAGTACAGTCCACTTACCACCACCACTTGACCTAGTACAGTCCACTTACCACCACCACTTGACCTAGTACAGTCCACTTACCACCACCACTTGACCTAGTACAGTCCACTTACCACCACCACTTGACCTAGTACAGTCCACTTACCACCACCACTTGACCTAGTACAGTCCACTTACCACCACCACTTGACCTAGTACAGTCCACTTACCACCACCACTTGACCTAGTACAGTCCACTTACCACCACCACTTGACCCAGTACAGTCCACTTACCACCACCACTTGACCTAGTACAGTCCACTTACCACCACCACTTGACCTAGTACAGTCCACTTACCACCACCACTTGACCTAGTACAGTCCACTTACCACCACCACTTGACCTAGTACAGTCCACTCACCACCACCACTTGACCTAGTACAGTCCACTTACCACCACCACTTGACCTAGTACAGTCCACTTACCACCACCACTTGACCTAGTACAGTCCACTTACCACCACCACCACCACTTGACCTAGTACAGTCCACTTACCACCACCACTTGACCTAGTACAGTCCACTTACCACCACCACTTGACCCAGTACAGTCCACTTACCACCACCACTTGACCTAGTACAGTCCACTTACCACCACCACTTGACCTAGTACAGTCCACTTACCACCACCACTTGACCCAGTACAGTCCACTTACCACCACCACTTGACCCAGTACAGTCCACTTACCACCACCACTTGACCTAGTACAGTCCACTTACCACCACCACTTGACCTAGTACAGTCCACTTACCACCACCACTTGACCCAGTACAGTCCACTTACCACCACCACTTGACCCAGTACAGTCCACTTACCACCACCACTTGACCTAGTACAGTCCACTTACCACCACCACTTGACCTAGTACAGTCCACTTACCACCACCACTTGACCCAGTACAGTCCACTTACCACCACCACTTGACCCAGTACAGTCCACTTACCACCACCACTTGACCCAGTACAGTCCACTTACCACCACCACTTGACCCAGTACAGTCCACTTACCACCACCACTTGACCCAGTACAGTCCACTTACCACCACCACTTGACCCAGTACAGTCCACTTACCACCACCACTTGACCCAGTACAGTCCACTTACCACCACCACTTGACCCAGTACAGTCCACTTACCACCACCACTTGACCCAGTACAGTCCACTTACCACCACCACTTGACCCAGTACAGTCCACTTACCACCACCACTTGACCCAGTACAGTCCACTTACCACCACCACTTGTCCACTTACCACCACCACTTGACCCAGTACAGTCCACTTACCACCACCACTTGACCAGTACAGTCCACTTACCACCACCACTTGACCCAGTACAGTCCACTTACCACCACCACTTGACCCAGTACAGTCCACTTACCACCACCACTTGACCTAGTACAGTCCACTTACCACCACCACTTGACCTAGTACAGTCCACTTACCACCACCACTTGACCCAGTACAGTCCACTTACCACCACCACTTGACCCAGTACAGTCCACTTACCACCACCACTTGACCCAGTACAGTCCACTTACCACCACCACTTGACCCAGTACAGTCCACTTACCACCACCACTTGACCCAGTACAGTCCACTTACCACCACCACTTGACCCAGTACAGTCCACTTACCACCACCACTTGACCCAGTACAGTCCACTTACCACCACCACTTGACCCAGTACAGTCCACTTACCACCACTTGGATCATCGGGTGATAAAGTAGGTCAGGTCACCAGGTCAAGTCTCTCTGGAAATGTTTTAACTTATAATTTATTGTATTTTATTGTGGTTATATTATCATTCACTTTATCGTAACAAACATTAACAATGATGTACTCTCACTCATATATTTTCTTGTGAATGTTTAAAAACCAGAAAATGTACCACAGAATTAAAAATGCTAATTAATTTTTAAATTACAATTACTATTAATTTTTCAATTACAATTTAGGAAATGTGTTCGAAGACCGAGTCACGGGGGCGATGACCCCAGCAACCATTGTAGAAAAAATTCAAATTTGCAGCCATTTTGAGTAAAGTTATGAGACATGATCATCATCCTTCATATAGACAGTGTCCTCAATAATATTTTCCAGCCTGTCAAACAAACTTTGTTTTGTTATAGAATAAAAAATAAATATCACTGTTTATTCAATATAATTAGCAAATTATTACTTATCTTACTCACTAGCAGAGTGATGCTGGTGTTCAGGAAACCACACCAGTATTGAAAATTTCAAGCCAATCTGTCGAGTCATTCTCCAGTTATGGCGCGGATTCCAACAATTCCAAGAGTTTGTAATATTTTATAATATCGTATTAATATTGGTAGAATTACTGACAATATGTAGAGTAAAAGGACACAAATGCAACTAATGTGACATTTTATTGTGGCAACGTTTCGCTCTCCAGGAGCTTTGTCAAGCTGTAACGTCTTGATAAAGATCCATAACATCAGTAAGTTTATCTGCGCACAAAGGAAACTTAACAGGTACTTTCCTGGCCATAACTTAACAGGTACTATCCTGGCCATAACTTAACAGGTACTATCCTGGCCATAACTTAACAGGTACTATCCTGGCCATATCTTACTTAGCTTAGTACTATCCTGGCCATAACTTAACAGGTACTATCCTGGCCATAACTTAACAGGTACTATCCTGGCCATAACTTAACAGGTACTATCCTGGCCATAACTTAACAGGTACTATCCTTATAACACTTAATAGCATAACTTAATAGGCACCAACCTGGCCATAACTTATAACATAACAGGTACTATCCTGGCACTATCCTGGCCATAATTTAGCAGGTACTTAGCAGGTACTATCCTGGTCTTAGCGGGTAACTTAACTTAACAGGTACTCTCCTGGCCAAAACTTTGCAGACACTATCCTGGCCATAATTTAGCAGGTACTATCCTGGCCGTAACTTAGCAGGCACTATCCAGGCCATGACTTAATAGGCACTATCCTGGCCATAACTTAACAGGCACTATCATGGCCATAAATTAATAGGCACTATCATGGCCATATCTTAGCAGGCACTATCATGGCCATAACCTAATAGATACTATCCTGGCCATAATTTAACAGGTACTATCCTGGCTATAACTTAGCAGGTACTATCCTGGCCATAACTTAGCAGGTACTATCCTGGCCATAACTTATCAGGCACTATCCTGGTCATAATTTAACAGGTACTATCCTGACCATAACTTAGCAGGTACTATCCTGGCCATAACTTAGCAGATACTATCCTGTCCATAACTTAACAGGTACCATTCTGGCCATAACTTAACAGGCATTCCCCTGGCCAAAACTTAGCAGGTACTATCCTGGCCATAACTTAGCAGGTACTATCCTCACCATAACTTAGCAGGCGCTATCCTGGCCATAACTTAACAGGTACTATCCTGGCCATAACTTAACAGGTACTATCCTGGCCATAACTTAGCAGATACTATCCTGTCTATAACTTAACAGGTACCATTCTGGCCATAACTTAACAGGTACTCTCCTGGCCAAAACTTAGCAGGTACTATCCTGGCCATAACTTTGCAGGTACTATCTTCGCCATAACTTAACACGTACTATCCTGGCAATAACTTAGCAGGCACTATCCAGGCCATAATTTAGCAGGTACTATCATGGACATAACTTAGCAGGCATTATCCTGGCCATGCCTTAATAGGCAGTATCCTGGCCATAACATAGCAGGCACTATCCTGGCCATAACTTAATAGGCACCATCCTGGCCATACCTTAGCAGGCACTATCCTGGCAAAAACTTAATAGGACCTATCCTGGCCATAACTTAACAGGTACTATACTTGCCATAAATTAGCAGGGGCTATCCTGGCCATAACTTAACAGGTACTATCCTGGCCATAACTTAGCAGGTACTATCCTGGATATAACTTAGCGGATACTATCCGTTCCATAACTTAACAGGTACCATACTGGCCATAACTTAGCAGGCACTATCCTGGCCATAATTTAGCAGGTACTATCCTGGCCATAACTTAGCAGGCACTATCCTGGCCATGACTTAGGGCAATAACTTATCATGGCCATAACTTATTAGGGACCATCCTGGCCATATCTTAGCAGGTACTATTCTGGCCATAACTTGATCCATGGAATTGAACTTTGATGTTAGTGAGCGACACTTGATCCATGGATCTGAACTTTGATGTTAGTGAGCGACACTTGATCCATGGATCTGAACTTTGATGTTAGTGAGCGACACTTGATCCATGGATCTGAACTTTGATGTTAGTGAGCGACACTTGATCCATGGATCTGAACTTTGATGTTAGTGAGCGACACTTGATCCATGGATCTGAACTTTGATGTTAGTGAGCGACACTTGATCCATGGATCTGAACTTTGATGTTAGTGAGCGACACTTGATCCATGGATCTGAACTTTGATGTTAGTGAGCGACACTTGATCCATGGATCTGAACTTTGATGTTAGTGAGCGACACTTGATCCATGGATCTGAACTTTGATGTTAGTGAGCGACACTTGATCCATGGATCTGAACTTTGATGTTAGTGAGCGACACTTGATCCATGGATCTGAACTTTGATGTTAGTGAGCGACACTTGATCCATGGATCTGAACTTTGATGTTAGTGAGCGACACTTGATCCATGGATCTGAACTTTGATGTTAGTGAGCGACACTTGATCCATGGATCTGAACTTTGATGTTAGTGAGCGACACTTGATCCATGGATCTGAACTTTGATGTTAGTGAGCGACACTTGATCCATGGATCTGAACTTTGATGTTAGTGAGCGACACTTGATCCATGGATCTGAACTTTGATGTTAGTGAGCGACACTTGATCCATGGATCTGAACTTTGATGTTAGTGAGCGACACTTGATCCATGGATCTGAACTTTGATGTTAGTGAGCGACACTTGATCCATGGATCTGAACTTTGATGTTAGTGAGCGACACTTGATCCATGGATCTGAACTTTGATGTTAGTGAGCGACACTTGATCCATGGATCTGAACTTGAACACTTGATGTTAGTGAGTGAGCGACACTTGATCCATGGATCTGAACTTTGATGTTAGTGAGCGACACTTGATCCATGGATCTGAACTTTGATGTTAGTGAGCGACACTTGATCCATGGATCTGAACTTTGATGTTAGTGAGCGACACTTGATCCATGGATCTGAACTTTGATGTTAGTGAGCGACACTTGATCCATGGATCTGAACTTTGATGTTAGTGAGCGACACTTGATCCATGGATCTGAACTTTGATGTTAGTGAGCGACACTTGATCCATGGATCTGAACTTTGATGTTAGTGAGCGACACTTGATCCATGGATCTGAACTTTGATGTTAGTGAGCGACACTTGATCCATGGATCTGAACTTTGATGTTAGTGAGCGACACTTGATCCATGGATCTGAACTTTGATGTTAGTGAGCGACACTTGATCCATGGAATTGAACTTTGATGTTAGTGAGCGACACTTGATCCATGGATCTGAACTTTGATGTTAGTGAGCGACACTTGATCCATGGATCTGAACTTTGATGTTAGTGAGCGGTGCTTGATCCATGGATCTGAACTTTGATGTTAGTGAGCGACGCTTGATCTATGGAACTTAACTTTGATGTAAGTGATCCTGTGATAACCCTCTAAAATTAAGTGATCCTGTGATCGCCTTCAAACATTAAGTGATCCTGTGATCACCTTCAAACATTAAGTGATCCTGTGATCGCCTTCAAACATTAAGTGATCCTGTGATCACCTTCAAACATTAAGTGATCCTGTGATCACTTTCAAACATTAAGTGCTCCTGTGATCACCTTCAAACATTAAGTGATCCTGTGATCACCTTCAAACACAGTTGGAAGTTGGACACACATGAATCACAGGGATGTTAGGAAATATTTCTTCAGCCACAGAGTAGTCAGGAAGTGGAATAGTTTGGGAAGCGATGTAGTAGAGGCAGGATCCATACATAGCTTTAAGCATAGGTATAATAAAGCTCACGGTTCAGGGAGAGTGACCTAGTAGCGACGAGTGAAGAGGAGGGGCCAGGAGCTTGGACTCGACCCCTGCAGCCTCAACTAGGCGAGTACAACTAGGTGAGTATACACATACACACACACACACACACACACACACACACACACATGGAGAGCCAAGATGATGGATGTGGTCCTGGAAAACCTCATGCATCAACAAGTCAAGGACACTACCCGAGACAAAGGGGAGGATGAACCAGCAAGACCTGACCTTGTGTTTACCATGGGCAGTTCAGACATTGAGGACATCACATATTAGAAGCCACTTGGTGTTAGCGATCATGTGGTTCTGAGTTTTGATTACATAGTAGAGTTACAAGTGGAGAGGGTAACAGGAGTCGAATGGGAAAAGCCAAACTATAAAAGGGGGGACTTTACAGGTATGAGGAACTTCCTATGGTAGGTTCAGTGGGACAGAGAACTGGCAGGAAAGTCAGTAAACGAAATGATGGAATATGTAACAACAAAATGCAAGGAGTCAGAGGAAAGGTTTGTTCCCAAGGGCAACAGAAACAATGGGAAGACCAAAGCGAGTCCTTGGTTTACCTGAAGGTGTAGGGAGGCAACAACTAAGTGCATTAGAGAATGGAAGAGGTACAGAAGGCAAAGGAACCAGGAAAATGAGATCAGTCGAAGAGCCAGAAACGAGTATGCACAGATAAGGAGGGAGGCCCAGCTATAGTACGAAAACGAAATAGCATCGAAAGTCAAGTCTGACTCGAAACTGTTGTATAGCCACATTAGGAGAAAGACAACAGTCAAAGACAGGGTGATCAGGCTGAGGAAAGACGGTGGTGAGCTCACAAGAAACGATCAAGAAGTATGCGAAGAGCTAAACATGAGATTCAAGAAAGTATTCACAGTGGAGACAGGAAGGACTGTGGTAAGACAGGACAGAGGGGGACACCAACAGGGAATATACCCAAAAGTGCTGGATGACATACACACAAATGAGGAGGAGGTGAAGAAGCTGCTAAGTGACCTTGATACCTCAAAGGCAATGGGACCGGACAACATCTCCCCGTGACTTTTTAAAGAGGTAGCAGAAATGCTGTGTGTGCCATTAACCACAATCTTCAACACGTCCCTTGAAACTGGGCAAGTACCTGAGGTATGGAAGACGGCAAATGTAGTTCCCATTTTTAAAAAAATGAGACAGAAATGAAGCACTATACTCCAGACCAGTGTCACTGGCGTGTATAGTATGCAAAGTCATAGAGATTATCGGGAGAGTGGTGGAGCACCTGGAACGGAACAAGAGCACAAACGACAACCAGCACGGATTCATGGAAGGCAAATCCTGTGTCACAAACCTTCTGGAGTTTTATGATAAAGTAACAGAAGTAACACACGAGACAAAAGGGTGGGTTGATTACATTTTCTTGGACTGCAAGAAGGCCTTCGACACGGTTCCTCACAAGACATTAGTGCGGAAACAAGAGGATCAGGCGCGTATAACGGGAAGGGCACTGCAATGAATCAGAGAATTCCTGACAGTGAGGCAACAACGAGTCATGGTACGTGATGAGGTATCACAGTGGGCACATGTGACGAGCGGGGTCACACCGGGGTGGGTCCTAGGACCAGTGCCATTTTTGGTATATGTGAATGACATGATGGAAGGGATAGACTTGGAGGTGTTCCTGTTCACAGATGATGTGAATTAAATTAGATGAGGATCAGGCAGGACTTCAAAGAGACCTGGACAGGCTGGACACGTGGTCCAACAACTGCCTTCTCGAATTCAACCTTACCAAATGCAAAGTCATGAAGATCGGAGAAGGGCAAAGAAGACCGCAAACAGAGTATAGGCTAGGTGACCAACGACTGAATACCTCGCTCAAGGAGAAAGGTCTTGAGGTGAGTATAACACCGAGCACGTCTCCGTAAGCACACATCAACCAGATAACTGCTGCTTCATATGGGCGCCTGGCAAACCTGAGATTAGCATTCCGATACCTAAGTAAGGAATCTTTCAAGACACTGTACACCGTGTACGTCAGGCCCATACTGGAGTATGCAGCATCAGTTTGGAACCCGCACTGGGTCAAGCACGTTAAGAATTTAGAGAAAGTGCAAAGGTTTGCGACAAGGTTAGTTCCAGAGCTAAGGGGAATGTCCTACGAAGAAAGGTTAAGGGAAAGCGGCCTGAGGGAGGGTTAGGGGAGACATGATAACGACATCGGAAATACTGCGCGGAATAAACAAGGTGGACAGAGACATGATGTTCCAAAGAGGGGACACAAAAACAAGGGGTAACTCTTGGAAGTTGAAGATTCAGATAAGTCACAGGGATGTTAGGAAGTATTTCTTCAGTCATAGAGTGGTCAGAAAGTGGAACAGTCTTGCGAGTGATGTAGTGGAGGCAGGAGCCATACATAGATTTAAGACGAGGTACGATAAAGCTCATGGAGCAGGGAGAGAGAGGACCTAGTAGTGTTCAGTGAAGAGACGGGGCCAGGAGCTGAGTCTCGACCCCTGCAACTACAATTAGGTGAATACAATTAGGTGAGTACACACGAATGCAAATAAACACACACACACACATGGACATGTAATATATACATACATGAACAGGTAACACACACACACACACACACACACACACACACACACACACACACACACACACACACACACACACACACACACACACACACACACACACACGCACATGGACATGTAATATACACATACATGAACAGATAACACACACACACACACACACACACACACACACACACACACACACACACACACACACACACACACACACACACACACACACACATGGACATGTAATATACACACACATGAACAGGTAACACACACACACACACACACACACACACACATGGACATGTAATATACACATACATGACCAGATAACACACACACACACACACACACACACACACACACACACACACACACACACACACACACACACACACACACACATGTAATATACACATACATGAACAGGTAACACAGACACACACACACACACACACACACACACACACATGGACATGTAATATACACATACATGAACAGATAACACACACACACACACACACACACACATGGACATGTAATATACACATACATGAACAGGTAACACACACACACACACACACACACACACACACACACACACACACACACACACACACATGGACATGTAATATACACATACATGAACAGGTAACACACACACACACACACATGGACATGTAATATACACATACATGAACAGGTAACACACACACACACACACACACACACATGGACACACATACATGACCAGATAACACACACACACACACACACACACACACACACACACACACACACACACACACACGCACATGGACATGTAATATACACATACTTGAACAGATAACACACACACACACACACACACACACACGCACATGGACATGTAATATACACATACATGAACAGGTAACACACACACACACACACACACACACACACACACACACACATGGACATGTAATATAAACACACACACACACACACACACACACACACACACACACACACACACACACACACACACACACACACACACACACACACACACACACACACACACACACACACACACACACACACACACACACACACACACACACACACACACACACACACACACACACACACACACACACGATCAGGTAACACACATTAAAGATTAAGCTCAGCCACAAACTTCTGTAGCTCTGCACTAACACTCAATAGAAGGAAATGGGACCAGAATCACTGATAAACAACCTTTTCTAAACGTCCTCATTCACGAAGTAGATAACTATCTAAGATTTCAAGTTTACCGTAAACCTACAAACAAAAATGTTCTCATCCACTTCTATTCCAGTCAATAATCTAAGACGAATAGAGGCATCATCATCGGATTTTTCCTAAGAGCATAATACCGAATTTGTAGTCCTGAGTTTCATGACGAGGAATGTACTTACACCAAACCTTCACTGATCTACATTTTCCTTCCGTTTTCGTGAAAGACTACAAGAAAACAGCTCTTCAGATCATTAATTCTCCTCGCACCAACACCACTCCTACCAACAGCCAGGTTACATTGAACGTGTCTAAAGTGCTCCCACAAACTAACACTAGAGTCACCATTACATCCAGCACTTCCATAAGGGATATAACCAGGACAAAGTCGAACCATCGCGAACCAGTCAATGCAGGAGTTTACACTATACTTTGTGGAGGCTACGACAGAATATATGTAGGTGAAGCAACAAGGAACCTCGAAACACGTGTCAATGAACACCTTAAATCATGTATGAACGATAACTTGAACAACGCCTGTGTAGAACACCGGAATTCCACCAATCTCCTTATGAAATTAAACGACACTCTACTAGTTATCACAGAACCAAATTTCCGCAGAAGTAAATGCCTTGAATCATCATTAATCGCTTTTTCTGACACAATCAAGCAAAATAAGGGCAGCTTCATCATCTCTGAAGTATTAGCAAAAATCCTGCTCAAAACAATAAACCCTGCCATCACATAGTCGCTGCTGCTACTACTACTACTACTACTAATATCACTACTACTACTACCACCACTAGTATTACACCTCACTCTAAGCCTTTATATACCCTCTGTGTCCATGTATTGTTTGTAACAGCTTGATAAAGCTCCTGGAGAGCGAAACGTTGCCACAATAAAATGTCGCACTTGCGTCCTTTTACCTAACATATTGTCGGTAATTCTACCAATATTAATACAAACAAAATTTTACCACATCGAAGAAGATATAAAGGCTGAAACTGAAGACACACGATCAATTTGGCTGTTATTTCAAGAAGTAAACTGTTCTAAGGTGCACTATGTACACTAACATAAGTAAGCTGTTCTAATGTGCACTATGTACACTAACAAACTCTGTAGCAATTAACAGAAACTTTGTGACAAAAATGTAATCATAATTTATGATTTAAATTTCACTCAAATTGTCTGAGATGTTTCACTTGAAATCTTGAGTCTTGCGACTTCCTGGGTTAAGTCTAGACTGTTTTTAAAATAGTTTGTGAGTGAATCAACAAGGAAAATATCTGGTG
>NW_027199660.1:0-29569 GCF_038502225.1 Cherax quadricarinatus | reverse complement strand
TAGACAACCTGTACTGTCTGCACAGACAGCCCATGCTGTCTGCCAGCTTAGTTCATATTTCGCGCCACTCAGGTGCTGCCCTCTGTAGCCTGGCCTCACGGTAGGCACGCCAGCCTGCCGGCCCATGCCTCCGCCTCACTCACACAGCGGCCTAGTAGGAAGACACAATTACTCCTAGCTCTCTCTCGTGGGCATGGCCCTCCCGGGCCATGGGCACAACACAAGCCTGTGTACTCACTACGACATTATTAATAAACAAAGAAGCCTCCGAAGACGTATCATTAACCACCCGCTTACAACCTACCAAACAAAACCCGTTAAATTGGTACCAGCGGTGGTCGCAGCAGTGTGTTTGCCCAAAGCGAGGAAGGAAGAGGGATGAAGTCATCTTCACTTCATCATCCCATACAAGAAGCATCCGTCTCTCAACGAGTTATCCTGATGTCGTGTCTGCACGTTTGCGCATCCAGACACAGGTACAAGCAGGATCCAGCCGAAATTTGCCGAATTTCTTCGAGAATTGTGAGTGGCGTCCCAGTGACTCCACGCTACAGTGTCCCACGCTGTTTCTCAAGTCACGTGTTCAGCGTCACTTGTATGTTGCTGTTGTTGTTGTTCAGCTCAGCACAGCCGTTTCAGCAAGCCAGAGGTGAGTTTTGTGGTGATTTCTGCGTCCAGTGTGAGTTCTCTACGTATTTGTGGGTGGGGGAGGAGAGGAGAGGAAGTGGCTGTTCCTCACCTTGCCCGGTGGCCTGGTGGCTAAAGCTCCCGCTTCACACACGGAGGGCCCGGGTTCGATTCCCGGCGGGTGGAAACATTTCGACACGTTTCCTTACACCTGTTGTCCTGTTCACCTAGCAGCAAATAGGTACCTGGGTGTTAGTCGACTGGTGTGGGTCGCATCCTGTTAAGGACCCCAATGGAAATAAGTTAGACAGTCCTCGATGACGCACTGACTTTCTTGGGTTATCCTGGGTGGCTAACCCTCCGGGGTTAAAAATCCGAACGAAATCTTATCTTATCTCGCCCTGCTCACGCTCACCCGTCTACCATACACCACTCACCACTGCCCACTCCCTCTGCTGTGTTTTCTGCTGTTTTCCACGTGAATTCATTGCCAGAGCTGTGTATCCGAGTGCCCGAGGCCATTCGAAGCTACGTGGACCAGCATGCCACGTAGATCACGACGCCACGTGGATCGCGACGCCACGTGGGTGTGGGCGATGTCACGTAGACCTACGAGCTA
Source organism: Cherax quadricarinatus (assembly GCF_038502225.1). Classification (NCBI taxonomy): domain Eukaryota; kingdom Metazoa; phylum Arthropoda; class Malacostraca; order Decapoda; family Parastacidae; genus Cherax; species Cherax quadricarinatus. Next base: position 28,323 of record NW_027199660.1, on the reverse strand, counting down.
CGTGAGTTACCAGATGTCCCAAGGCCACATGCTGTGGTCTGCTGCCCGCGTCACATTGACGTCACCCACGATGCTGCCCGACTTCATGACGTCACGATGTCTGCCTGACGTCACCTCGAGATGTCTGCCTGACGTCACCTTGAGATGTATGCTGACGTCACCTCGAGATGTCTGCTGACGTCACCTCAAGATGTCTGCTGACGTCAGTGCTGCTGACGTCATCACGCCTGACATCACATGATGTCACATCGTGTGTTTCTAGTAATTATTTTAATATTGTCGAGAAGATTGAGAGAAGATATATGTCGTGTTAATTAATTCCTCTCAGTCAGTGTTCTCACATTTTAGTATATGTCTTAGTGTCACTTTTGTGCACAGAAAAGCATCATTTGCTAGTTTAAGCCATGTTGTACCGCGGTGTGTTTTTAAAGTTTCCGTGTGTCCAGTGAGGTCTGAGCCAGACCTGAGTAGCACCACTGTGTTAAGTCACTCGTGTGACCAGTGTGTTTGACAGCTGATTACTCAGCCCTGAGCGTATGAGCCCTCTTGTACAGAAAGCTTTTATGCTCGTCGCTCGTGATGTTCTGCAGAATCGTACCTGCTACGATTCCCATTGAGATTTGTTTCACTTCACCTCCAGACCGTCAGAGTGCAGTTATATGTAGAGAAACAAGTCTGGGGACGCTTAGACTAACCTCAGCTATAACTCCAACTGTCGAGAGAATGACACACTGTGTCAGCCTCGTGTAACAAGCTTCAGTGAGCAGCCTGCACAAAGAAGATGTCACTTTGACTGCTAGCTCTCTCACTGCAGTCTGGTGTATGATGTTACGACTCCCAGATGTTTCGCCCAGTCGTCTCTGCCACGACTCGCTCCACAACTCGCTCCACGCTCGCCGGCAGTACCAGTCGAGAAGTGTACCAGCGTGTAGTGTACCAGCGACAGTACCAGTCGAGAAGTGTCCTCCTGAGTCGCTTGCCAGAAGTCCTGCCCAGTTGCCGAGTTTTGTCGACGCCTCACTCGAGGGCACCAGCATGTCGTGCCCCAGGTTGAGTGAAAACCTGCAGCGACTCCTACGATGACTGCTTCACCGTTCCAGAGGAGACCATAACCTGTTACGTCACAGCTCAGCCGCAGTGATGTCTAATGTGTTGCAGTATCTGTCCAGATGCAGGAAGGCGTGCAGTGATGCCCTTCGACGCTCGCTGCCTATGACCACGATGTTTAGCACAGACCACATGTTTTTTTCTTCCCTCCCTGTAGGAAGTTTTTTTTCCATGTCCATATGTATATATATGCTTTTATTTTGTGTTCTGTGCCCCGTTACTACGAGAGAGAGACCGAGTTTCTTTTACTACCAGTATTGTCGCGTCGGGACGACGCGTGGTAGGTGGCCGAGCGTATGTAGACAGCCTGTACTGTCTGCACAGACAGCCCATGCTGTCTGCCAGCTTAGTTCATATTTTGCGCCACTCAGGTGCTGCCGTCTGTAGCCAGGCCTCGTGGTAGGCACGCCAGCCTGCCGGCCCATGCCTCCGTCTCACTCACACAGCGGCCTAGCAGCAAGACACAAGTACTCCCAGCTCTCTCTCATGGGCATGGCCCTCCCGGGCCATGGGCACAACACAAGCCTGTGTACCCACCACTACTTAAGAATAAACGAAGAAGCCTCCGAAGACGTATTATTAACCACCCGCTTGCAGCACCTACCAAACAAGCCCATTATAGTAGAGCTTGTAAGGGCGGTGAGTGAGGAGTGGTAAAGGAAGTATAATCAAAAGTTGTTTAATCTGTTGCATTCAAAAGCCAGTGAGGGAGTCTGTCAAAAGTGGGGCCATCAGCGAGGAGGGAAGATAAAGTAAGGGTGTTAAAGCAGTGATGACGTCAGAGATAAAGTCTGTGTGCTCGGTGATAGACAGGACAGTCCAATTGAAAATGGCAAACTGAAATTGGAACCTAGCAGTTCTCAGTGTGGTACTGGGCGCCTCTCCATGAGATAACCGTGAGTGAGACTTATGTGCCCGATGTGAAGATGGGAAAGCATAGTCTCCCAACCACGACAGTGATGATAGGAAGAAGACCAGGATTCTAAACACGGCTTGATAGAATGTGATTTTGTTAGGAATAAACTCGGACCAACGTTGTTGCGAACCGTTGGAAAGGGCAAAATAGTCTGAGAATGGTATATTCTGCTGACAGAGCAGCAGAGTCCCCCTGCTCGTTGCCCTGAACATCAACATGACCAGGGACCCAGCAGTAAACGATTTCCTTTTTCTCGGATTTTTCCTCTTGCTAGAAATGCGGCGCAACAAAAGTTGTATGAGAAGAACTAAGGGGTAAGTCGAATTAAATTTTTTGATAGCTTGGAAAACACTAAAGGAGTCTGAGAGTACCATAAATACTGCTTATTTATAGAATATGATGAGAGTAGAAGAGGGCACAAGTGCATGGAAAAAATACAGTAATAGGCAATGATATTTAAACGCACAGGCGCATTAAAAAACATGCAGTAATAGACATTATCTATTTAAATGCTGTCTGCTTAAAAGAACTCTCTCTCTGTTCAAGTAGTTGAAAGGCAAAATGATGCACTTATGATCGACAGTAAAATATTCCTTTAAGGGAACGGACCATGGCGATGGTGAAGGGATCTTGGTACAAGGAATTGGCGTCAACCTCCCATTTGAGTTTGAGTGTCTGCTATTGCCCAAGCGTCTCATTATCGTTTTCTTGAAGTCGGTGCTGGCATTTTCACAGCTAAACTGAATGCAATTCTCATATCCATTATCCGTATAGAGTCTGTCTATTATTGCATGCTTTTTAATGCACCTGTGCCTTTAAATATCATTGCCTATTACTGCATTTTTCCATGCACTTATGCGCTCTCCTACTCTCATTATATTCTATAAATAAGCAGTAAGAGCTGTGATAGCTTTGATAGTTAAAAGTAAGAGAGGAGAGTTACTAAATGGAAAGTCAGATGTATCGGGAAGATGGAAGGAATATTTTGAGGAACTGTTAAATATTGATGAAGATATAGAAGCTGTGATTTCGTGTATAGGGCAAGGAGGAATAACACCTTGTAGGGGTGAGGAAGAGCCAGTTGTAAGAGTGGGGGATGTTCGTGAGGCAGTAGGTAAAATGAAAGGGGGTAAGGCAGCCGGGATTGATGGGATAAAAACAGTAATGTAAAAAGCAGGTGGGGATATAGTTTTGGAGTGGTTGGTGCTTTTATTTGATAAATATATGGAAGAGGGTAAGGTACCTAGGGTTTAGCAGAGCATGCATAGTTCCTTTATATAAAGGCAAAGGAAATAAAAGAGTGCAAAAATTTTAGGGGAATAAGTCTTTTGAATATACCTGTTAAAGTGTATGGCAGAGTTATTAGTGAAAGAATTAAGAGTAAGACGGAGAGTAGGATAGCAGATGAACAATATTTAGATAAGGGTAAAGAGGTTTTCGTGGAATTTATGGAATTGGAAAAGGCGTATGACAGGGTGGATAGTGGGGGCAATGTGGCAGATGTTGCAGGTGTATGGAATAGGATGTAGGTTATGGAAAGCAGTGAAGAGTTTTTACGAGGATAGTGAGGCTTAGGTTAGGGTATGTAGGAGAAAGGTAGGTTATTTCACAGTAAGAGTAGGCCTTAGACAAGGATGTGTGATGCCACCATAGTTGTTAAATATATTTACAGATGGGGTTGTAAGAGAAGTGAACGCTCGGGTGTTGGCAAGAGGTGTGGGGTTAAAAGATAAAGAATCTAACACAAAGTGAGAGTTGTCACAGCTGTTCTTTGTTTATTACACTGTGCTTTTGGGAGATTCTGAAGAGAAGTTGCAGAGGTTGGTGGATGAGTTTGGTAGGGTATGTTAAAGAAGAAAATTAAAAGTAAAAATAGGAAAGAGTAAGGTGATGAGGATAAAAAAAAAGTGTGACGAAATACTGGATATCAGATTGGAGGGAGAATGTATGGAAGAGGTGAATGCATTCAAATATTGAGGAGTGGACGTGTCAGCAGATGGGTCTATGAAAGATAGGGTTAATCATAGGACTGATGAGGGGAAAAAGGTGAGAGGTGCGCTTCGGAGTCTGGAGACAAAGAACTTTGCTCATGGAAGTAAAGAGAAGACTGTATGAGAGTATAGTTATACCAACACTCTTATATGGGTGTGAAACATGGGTGGTCAATGATGCAACAAGGAGAAGGCTGGAGGCAGTGGAGATGTTATGTCTGAGGGCAATGTGTGGTGTGAATATGAGAGAATTCTTAGTTTGGAGGAGGTGCAGGATTTACAAAACGATTATTCATAGCAATCGGGAGGGAGGGGGGGTTGTTGAGGTGGTTCGGACATGTAGGGAGGATGGAACGAAATAGAACTTCTATAGAGCATAAATCTGTAGTGGAGGGAAGGCAGGGTAGGGGTCGGCCTAGGAAAAGTTGGAGGGAGGGGGTGAAGGAGGTTTTGTGTGCGAGGGGCTTTGACTTCCAGTAAGCATGAGTGAGCGTGTTAGATAGGAGCGAATGGAGACAAATGGTTTTTAGAACTTTACGTGCTGTAGGAGTTTGAGCAAGGTAACATTTAAGAAGTGATTAAGGGAAACCAGCAGGCCGGACTCGAGTCCTGGAGATGGGAAGTACAGTGTCGGCACTCTGAAGGAGTGGTGTTAATGTTGCAGTTTTATAACTGTAGTGTAAGCGCGCCTCTGGCAAGACAGTGATGGAGTGAATGATTTTTTTCTTTTTCGGGCCATTGCCTTGGTGGGAGGAGGCCGATGTGTTAATAATAATATAAAAAAAAAGAATAGGGAACACCAGTTACCTCCCTTGTTACGTGACACGCGAGCAATTTACTTCTCTTCAGAAACTTGTCTCACTTCAGTAATACCCGAGAACACTGCCTGAATTATTTGCATTCATCACCACCTTCCAGGCTTTCCTAATTAACGAATATTCTACTCTTCTTCCTCCTCCTTCTTCTCTTCCACTATCGTTTTCTCTTTCTTTTCTTCCTTCTCTTTGTCTTCCTCCTCTACCCGGACCAACGTGCGAAAGAGAGAGAGAGAGAGAGAGAGAGAGAGAGAGAGAGAGAGAGAGAGAGAGAGAGAGAGAGAGAGAATGTGGTATTGGTGGAGAATATATTATACGTCAGGTACCCAGCACTCGTGTGCTCCTGCTGACATTACTAAACTTTTACCTCGATACCATTACCATAAATGCCTAATTATTAGCTAATAATAAACATGAAGCTAGCCTTCTAACTCGAAAAGAAAGGAGTTGCTATCGATGCAGTTTTTCTATTGCATTTGATGTCTTTGCAACAATAAAACGTAAAGGAACCGAGAGGATGGAAACAAGGGAGTTCGTAAATCACGAGCGAGAGACATAAATCTTTCCGCCGTGTCTTCAGGACGTCACCCAAGATCTGCGAGTTTAATATTTTGATGGCGAGGAGAGTCGGAAGGCCTCTCTTACCTAGAGTGCGAGGAGGAGCCGCCCGCCTGTGTTGTCAGGTCACACTGCACACTGCTGGAAGCCCGTTCATCTTCCTCAGCCTTGTTAATTAACTTGTCAGATCCTAGAAGCTGCTCTCGTCTTTTACTATCAAGGTGTTCTGCTTGCTATATCTTTCACTATCAAGGTGCTCTGCTTACTATATCTTTCACTATCAAGGTGCTCTGCTTACTATATCTTTTACTATCAAGGTGCTCTGCTTACTATATCTTTCACTATCAAGGTGCTCTGCTTACTATATCTTTCACTATCAAGGTGCTCTGCTTACTATATCTTTCACTATCAAGGTGCTCTGCTTACTATATCTTTCACTATCAAGGTGCTCTGCTTACTATATCTTTCACTATCAAGGTGCTCTGCTTACTATATCTTTCACTATCAAGGTGATATCTTTCACTATCAAGGTGCTCTGCTTACTATATCTTTCACTATCAAGGTGCTCTGCTTACTATATCTTTCACTATCAAGGTGCTCTGCTTACTATATCTTTCACTATCAAGGTGCTCTGCTTACTATATCTTTCACTATCAAGGTGCTCTGCTTACTATATCTTTTACTATCAAGGTGTTATACTTCCTGTATCTTTCTCCCATTGTTTGTAATATACAAATAAGATATCAGTCTCATTCCTATCCATAGTTTTGTTTTATTACGAGTAAAAAAAAAAGCTACAATACCGTAGCTAGAACAAGTCACAACTAACCCAATATTCTTAGATATTTTACAATATTTCGGTCGAGGACTGACCGAAACCTCGGGTTGGGGCCTCCGGAATATAAATGTAGGAAAGGTGTCTGGGACACCAACATTGTAGAGAAAGAAACGTGTATAGGCTGTTACGGAGTACTGTAAAAAAATATTTATATAAAATAACGCTCCACATATAGTGTCATTTTCCGTGTAACAGTTCCAGGATTTAACTGAAAGCCAACACGTTTTATTCCTGTCAGTCAGGCAGTGGCCAGGACAGGAGCAGATGAGAGGTGTTGAGTTGAGTACGAGATGGGTGGTGACAGAGGTGAAATCATGTTTGGGCGGTAGTTTGAGTTACCTGGAGGTTACCTGGAGGTTATTCCGGGGATCAACGCCCCCGCGGCCCGGTCCATGACCAGGCCTCCCGATGGATCAGGGCCTGATCAACTAGGCTGTTACTGCTGGCCGCACGCAGTCCAACGTACGAGCCACAGCCCGGCTGATCCGGCACTGACTTTAGGTATCTGTCCAGCTCTCTCTTGAAGGCAGCCAGGAGAAGTTAAATTTTTTTTTTAGTGTAAGCTTTTTTTTTAGTGTATAATATAGGTGTTTATGTATAAGTGCTCTCATATTTATTTGTAAGGCCATAGTACGCAGAGGCATGTTTATGCGAGAGTACTGTATGGTGTTTTGCCTACTGGTAATTAGTCTACCAGACAGAAATGTAGACGGGGGTGTGTATGTCATGGTGCCTCCCTCATAATTTATTTTGTTTAATTAGCTCATTGGTAGCAGTGTGCTAGTGAGCTAATGTGAACGGGAGTGTGTTGTTGTTTTGTTATAGTTATAAGTTGTATATAAGTTATTAACAATATTATATTTTTATACAGGTGAGTTTTTGTCCTTACAAGGTTTGCTGTGTTTTCAGAGTAATTTTATAACCCCTAGACAGCAGTGTGAGCAGCCTTGAGGAGCCAGGAACATTTTATTGAAGTTACAACATCAAAGTCGTAACACAGGCCACCAACATTATAAAGAAACATGCTGGGCCACCAGAAAAAAAAATGAGGAACATAGTTGGAGCCGCCAGTATTAGGAGAAAAACATTTTGTGGACACCAGAATTATAGAGAAACGTGATGGGCCAACCAGCACATGGGGGCATCAATATTGGAGAAACGTAGTGGGTACACCGGCATTTTGAAGAGAAATGTGTCGTGGCTACCAGCATTTTAAAAAGGGGAAAATTCTTTCTGCCACCAACATTATAAAGAGGAACATGTCTCGATCACCAGCATTAGAGAAATGTGCTCGGACCATCAGATAAATACTGGGATCACTGGCATTTTAACTGTAAAAGCTTGTTTGAACCACCAGCTTTTTAAGGAAACGTAGTGGAGCCACCCACATTAAAGAGAAACGTGTTGTAGTCACTAGTATTTATAGGAAGGAAAAGTGTACGAGACACCAGTATTATAATGCAGGAAACGTGCTCTCTATATAAACCATATGGAGAGAGATGCTGGAGCTACCTGCATTATAAGGAATTTAACGTGTTTGGGGGCCACATAATTAAGAGAAACGTGTCACTACCATTTTAAGGAGAGAAACGTGTTGGGCCACCGGTCTTATAAGATAGAAAACGTTTCAGCAAATCATTATTTTTTATTTTAAATCTTCTGATTTAAAACTATTATTCACCGATAAGTAATATTATTATAATCATGGGTGAGCGCTAAGTCCGTAGGGATTATACAGCGCCTGTGGGGGGGGTGGATAAGGAGGGCATTCAGACTCAATTCAGGGAACTGGAGCACAGATCCAATTTCCTGGATCAAGAGCCCTTCACCAGCATCAAGGAACCTCCCTTGAGGGGATAAGCAATATGATTCCGACAATGTTATTTATAATTAAAGAACACAAAGGTACAATACCGTGACTAGAACAATACAGAGAGGAGCTTACCACGACGTTTCGGATCAAGTCGGACGAAACGTAAGCCTGCCTGCCTGCCTCTCTCTCAACTATGTGCGGGTTATTTGTGCCTGTTACTTATTTTTGTTTCACGGGATAAACAATCCGGTAAAACAGGGATAAATTAGTATACATGTTAGTTTACAGGTAGGCAGAGGTAAGAATGATACTGTAACTGGCCGAGACCGCAACCCGAGACTTCAGGGAGCCTCCCAGGAAGTGATGCACTGGACCTCACCACCACCACGACTGATAATGTTAGGTGTCTAGCGAGAACACTAAGTATGCCTTCCCTTATGCCCGCTTCATTCAGGCAGTGTACTGCTAGTGAGGTTGGTATATAAACGGCAGAGCAGGAAAATGTTTGAGCTTACAACTCCCCGAATGTGGCCGGCGTTAGGGTAAGATAAGATAAGATTTCGTTCGGATTTTTAACCCCGGAGGGTTAGCCACCCAGGATAACCCAAGAAAGTCAGTGCGTCATCGAGGACTGTAACTTATTTCCATTGGGGTCCTTAATCTTGTCCCCCAGGATGCGACCCACACCAGTCGACTAACACCCAGGTACCTATTTGCTGCTAGGTGAACAGGACAACAGGTGTAAGGAAACGTGTCGAATGTTTCCACCCGCCGGGAATCGAACCCGGGCCCTCCGTGTGTGAAGCGGGAGCTTTAGCCACCAGGCCACCGGGTCTAGTGTTCTAACTAGACTAGAGATGTATCGGGTGTGGAAATTTAGATATCCGCAGATGTGTATGAGGATATCTTACTTATTTTGGGGATGTGGATGTAAGAAACTGTGCGGATTCGGATGCGGATGCATATGCGGATATCTGTTTACAGTAAAATTCGGATGCGGATGTAAGAAATTGTGCGGATGTTCCGCGGATGCGGATATCTGATACATCACTAAACTAGACGTATAAAGTCTTCTACCAAGGTCATGTAGTGATCTAGTGTGTCGATAATTTATAATCAAATAAAGCGCTAAACCGAAAAGGGTCATGCAGCTGTCGATAATTTAGCTGGATTCCATATTATTACAATTAAAACTAAGCGCTAAACCACCTGGCTACCTTAGAATCTGCTTAAAGTCTCGTGTTATGAGTCTCAGCCTATCGCATTATTGTTCTTTGCTTTAAAACTGCTTTAGGTTAGGTAAGGTTTGTTAGAAAAAAGGAGGCATTTCCTGACGCGGGTCTTAGTCATATGATCCTCAGCTGGAACTTCTAGTAATCTGATCGAGGCCTTCACCTGGCTTACCCCCCCCCCAATCTCCTTTAAAAAAAATTATGATTACAACCATTTATGTTGCTTACTTGTTCCCGGGGTTGCATTTATAGGTATGGGTGGAGAGGGGGGGGCCCCAGACTGTGTACCCGGTCCTAGGGGCCCGGGCTGGCCGAAGCTACCCCACTAAATGTAATTGTACTCATGTGTACAGTATGTGTTGTCCCCCCTTGATGTAGTTAGCTCGTTGTAGGTGTGCTAGGATTTTCTTTTCTAATATTTGTTTAGCAGTATGAATGTTCTGTTTCTAGGCCAGAGTAACACATCCAGCAGGTCACAGGCTGAGATGCTCTTGTGGTGACCCCCTACGTTGTAGATGCTCTTGTGGTGACCCTCTATATTATAGATGCTCTTGTGATGACCCTCTACGTTATAGATGCTCTTGTGATGACCCTCTACGTTATAGATGCTCTTGTGGTGACCCTCTACGTTATAGATGCTCTTGTGGTGACCCTCTACGTTATAGATGCTCTTGTGGTGACCCTCTACGTTATAGATGCTCTTGTGGTGACCCTCTACGTTATAGATGCTCTTGTGGTGACCCTCTACGTTATAGATGCTCTTGTGGTGACCCCCTACGTTATAGATGCTTTTGTGGTGACCCCCTACGTTATAGATGCTCTTGTGGTGTACCTCTACTTTATAGATGCTCTTGTGGTGACCCCCTACGTTATAGATACTCTTGTGGTGACCCTCTACGTTAGAGATGCTCTTGTGGTGACCCCCTACGTTATAGATGCTTTTGGGGTGACCCCCTACGTTATAGATGCTTTTGTGGTGACCCCCTACGTTATAGATGCTCTTGAGGTGACCCTCTACTTTATAGATGCTCTTGTGGTGACCCTCTACGTTATAGATGCTCTTGTGGTGACCCCCTACGTTATAGATGTTCTTGTGGTGACCCTCTACGTTATAGACGCTGGCAAGTGTCATCGTTCATAGAGCCCAAGTTAACAAGCCACTTGGTTAACCATGTTGATAAAGATATTTGGTAAACCACGTTAATAAACATATTTGATAAACCACGTTAATGACTATTTGGTAAACCACGTTAATAAACATATTTGTTAAACCACGTTAATGACGATATTTGGTAAACCACGTTAATAAACATATTTGATAAACCACGTTAATAAACATTTGATTATCCACGATATTTGGTAAACCACGTTAATGGCGATATTTGGTAAACCACGTTAATAAATATATTTGATAAACCACGTTAATAAACATATTTGATAAACCAAGTTAATGACGATATTTGATAAACCACGTTAATGACTATATTTGATAAACCACGTTAATAAAAATTTGATAAACCACGTTAATAAACATATTTGATAAACCACCTTAAAGACGATATTTGGTAAACCACGTTAATAAACATATTTGATAAACCACGATAATGACGATATTTGATAAACCACGTTAATAAACATATTTGATAAACCACGTTAATGACGATATTTGATAAACCACGTTAATAAACATATTTGATAAACCACGTTAATAAACATATTTGATAAACCACGTTAATGACGACATTTGGAAAACCACGTTAATAAACATATTTGATAAACCACGTTAATGACGATATTTGGTAAACCACGTTAATAAACATATTTGATAAACCACGTTAATGACGATATTTGATAAACCACGTTAGTGGCGATATTTGATAAACCACGTTAATAAACATACTTGATAAACCACGTCAATGACGATATTTGGTAAACCACGTTAATAAACATATTTGATACACCACGTTAATGACGATATTTGGCAAATCACGTTAATAAACATATTTGATAAACCACGTTAATGACGATATTTGGTAAACCACGTTAATAAACATATTTGATACACCACGTTAATGACGATATTTGGCAAACCACGTTAATAAACATACTTGATAAACCACGTTAATGATGATATTTGGTAAACCACGTTAATAAACATATTTGGTAAACCACGTTAATAAACATATTTGATAAACCACGTTAATGACGATATTTGGCAAACCACGTTAATAAACATATTTGGCAATCCATGTAAATAAAACACTTGGTTAACACCGTTAATATAACACTTGGTTAACAACGTTAATATAGCACCTGGTTAACCTGGTTAATAAAACACTTGCTTAGCCACGTTAATAAAACACTTGGTTAACCACGTTAATAAAGCACTTGGTTAGCCACGTTAATAAAACACTTGGTTAACTACGTTAATAAAACACTTCATTACCCACGTTAATAAAGATATTTTGTTATCCATGTTAATATAGATACTTGAAAAAACAGGTTAACAAAGTAACTTGGTTAACCATGGTAATACATTCGGTAAAGCAGATTAAGAAAGATAATTTTAAAAGAATAAACATCTCTGGACAATTAATATTATTAAATTCGTAAAGCAGTTTGAGTCATGTCGGTCCCGTGTCATAGTACAAGAAGGAATATTAGGTTTTCTGAAATCAAATTCTCTACATTTTTTCAAGTCAGCTTTGACAACTGAGAAATATTCATCACCTACAAGATTTTCCACTTCTCTCTCTTGTTTTTCTCCTACTTTAGTGAAGAGTAAAATTTCTATAACCTCGTGTATTTTAATTGTAGGGGCAAATTTGGAATGTTAAAAATTGGTATCTTTAAAGATATTAATATTTCTATAGGTGTTTTATATGTAACAAAATGATCTGTCAATTTCATTTTTTTTTAATTTTTGCTTATTTTTAATTTTTGTTTACAACAGTTATTTACATCAGCCAATTCACTGCTGCCATTTTTTGCAGAAGTGTGATTGACGGGGCTCTGACACCTGGCAGATGGATCACGTTAGTTAAAAGGTTTATTAGCAATAACATTTTTAATGTGATTTAGCAAATAGTTGTGCAGAGTCACCAATTACAGATTTATTCACTGGGAGAAAGGAAATAAAAATGTTTCAGGGTAAAACACAATTTTGTAAAGACTGGTGTAAATAAATTCAGTGCACTGATGTATAAACACTTACCACTAAAGTATAAACATTTACCACTGATGTATAAACATTTACCAATTTTTAATCATAGTGACCATTTCCTACCAAGATACGATGCCTTAACGAAAAATATTAACCATTACTCAGCAACACACGACTTTAGTACATTACAATTCAAAGGACCTTCCGAGTAGCAAACTTTCCACCCATTCTGTGGAGTAGAGAATCTTCACGTCCCACCTCAATATCTGAAATCTGGTTAACCAGTTTCCCTGAATCCCTCCGTAAGTGTTACATTCCTCACACTTCAACAGCGGGTCAGATCCCTAAAGTCATTTATATCTGGTAACTCCTATTTATCACGCACACGCACACTTCTAGCTCAGAGCCTCTAGTGATTAATTATGATAAACTAGAATACTAGAAATTTCCCTATCCATCCTTCCTTCCAGATTTATACACCTTCTTGATCAAGTTATAATGCTCAATCTTTTCTTAAAGGCCAAATTTCTCAACATTTCCTCCTGCACTTAATTAAACCTCTCATAACCTCACATTGCCGTCTTATTTATAACTTCTTTATTCATAATATTCACAACACTCGTTCATCTCAAGCCACACATCTTCGCTGCCTCCAGCCTCTCCATCGCTTTAATAAAAAAAGACAACGATTTACATCCATACAGGTGTTTGAACAGTTTTACTAAGATTTACTTCACTCTTCGCCTTGACTGATAAATATAGTATACAAAAATTACTTTCTTTCCACGTTTCAAGGCACTAACTACTTTCTCACGTCTTTTCTGTTATTCATGTAGACTTTTACATCATAATAAAGACCAAGTGCTAAACAGTAGTTTTATAGACTTACTGTCGATACATCCACTCCCAAATATATATAATATATATATATATATATATATATATATATATATAAATATACAAATATATATAAATATATATATATATATAAATATACAAATATATATAAATATATATATATATAAATATACAAATATATATAAATATATATATATATAAATATATAAATATATATATATAAATATATATATATATATAAATATATATATAAATATATATATATATATAAATATATATATATATATACATATATATATATATATATATATATATATATATATATATATATATACATATATATATATACATATATATATATATATATATATATATATATAAATATATATATATATATACATATATATATATATACATATATATATATATATATATATATATATATATATATATATATATCAATATATATATATATATACATATATATATATATATATATACATATATATATATATGCATAGATATATATATATATACATATATATATATATGCATAGATATATATATATATACATATATATATATATATATATATATATATTATTGGACTAAACATATTTTTTTTTATATGATGAGCCTTTGCAACGATTTACTAGAAGAAAATATATAATGGAACTTTAATGAAAGTGAGAACAATGCAACATGTTCAGTTACTGATCATGCTAAAGGGACTTTTCCCTGCCGGAAACTAACATACTAACGCAGCTTCATTTATTGAAAGTGAATGTACAAAATCAACTTCACTTTCGTCCCCAAATGAAAGAATGATGTGGTACGGAACAGACATCTTCGTGGTAAAAAATAAATCTAGAGTTCGTTCCAGGGGTCATCGCTCCCGCGGCCCAGTTTTTGACCAGGCCTAAAAGTGGATCAGGGCCTGATCAACCAGGTTGTTATTTTGAAAATGGTATAAAATACCGACAAGTTGATGACTAAGATATGTGCTACAGTTGGGGCATCTTTATTGTTGAAACTTTTCGCCTTCATAGTAGGCTTCTTCAGTCAAATACAGAAGCAGCAGGTGTGGTAGCAAGATGAAGATGTAATCAATCAACCTTTGAGAAATAGTATTTGAGGGGGTCAGTCCCTCAGCCTGGAGAAGAGTTCAGTTCCATGGTCTGGAACGACATGAAGCTGAAGCATGAAAATGGAGTCTTAAATTCTGTCAAAGGTGAGGTGGAAGATTTCCAGGCTGAGGGACTGACCACCTCAAATACTATTTCTCGTAGGCTGATGGACTGATTACATCTTCGTTTCACTACCACACCTGCTGCCTCTGTATTAGAAGCAGCTTACCGTGTAGGCGAAACGTTTCAACAATAAGGATACCCAATTGTTGTATGTCTTAATCACCAGGTTGTTACTACTGGCTGCACATAATCCAACGTGCGAAACGCAGCCCTGCTGATCGGGTACTGACTTTAGGTATCTGTCCAGTTTTCCCTTGAAGGCAGCCGTGGGTCGATTGGTAATTCTCATTATAATAAAATAATAAGCGCTAAACCCACAAAGGTCATACAGCTCTGAATTCTCCTTATGCATTGTGGGAGGATATTGAATAGTCTTGGGCCCCACATACTTAGTGTTTTCTCTTAATGTACTCACGGCTCCCCTCCTTTTCGGTGGGGAAATATTGCATCGTTGCCTAGTCTTTTGCTTTCGTAGGGAGTAATTTATATTTGCAGTTTAGGGACTAGTCTCTAACAGCCTGGCTGATCAGGACCTGATCATCCATGAGGCCTGGTCACAGACCGGGCCGGGGGAGGGGGGCGTTGAACCTCGGAACTCTCTCCAGGTAAACTCCAGGTCCAGATTTTACAGGTGTAGTCAGAGAAATTGACTCTTATGACAACGTTTCTCTAGAGAAGAAATTTATCAGTCATCACAATGTTTCGCTCAAAGAGAACTTTGTCACTATATGATTGTGTTAATATCCCAGTGGAAGATACAACACAATAACGAAAACTTTGTTTTGTGAGTAAATTAAGCTTCAGAACGTGAACATTCTTCTGCACTTCCAGCGGAAGCGTTACATTCCTTTGCAACTCTAGGAGCAAAAAGTGAACATGTCAGTGCAACTTGACCTCCACAAAGTGAACACGTCAAGCAATACAGCGGCAGTATGCTCTGAAAAAATAGATAATTTAATTTTGATTTTAAACGATTATTGCTTAAACAGGTTAATACCACGCCACACTGCGGCAGTTATAGACAGTATATGTCTGTTAGAAGTTATCAAGGTACCTGTGCTTGCTCTCACGTCTTTCTTTCTGTAGAAAACGTAAGAACTTGTTTCTAAAGCTTCTGGTGGTTTCGGTCAACCATTTGAAATCAGTTACTACGTATGAAAAAATCTGTTTTAGTGTTCTACTTCCAGCTGGATTTTTATTAAAAGGTTTAAGATATTTTTCATTCGTAATATAATCGCTTGAAAACAGAGTTTTTACTGAATCTAAACTAATTTACCTATTTTGTACCAACAGTAAAAGTGCTGTCGATCCAACACCTCACAAAATGAGTAAAATATTCATGGTACATTGGTCATAGGAAGAAAGTTTATGTAGTAATTACCAGACACGAGGTAGACCAGCCATGACTGGCAGCATTTTAGCACTTGTGTAAAGAAACATGAAAAGCAACGACTCTTAACAAAGAAATAACACTTACTTAAGCTGGGGCCCACACTTCCTCGATGAGTTGTGTCGATACACTTACCTGTAGGGGCGCAGAAAGAGACGAGTTGTTAGTATTATATTCGCTGAGAAGAGTTAACTCTTTAGAGGTTTTACGATACTGCGGTGTAGCAGGTGGCTAGACATGTGTTGTTAATATTATAATCAAGGGGGAACGCTAAACCCGTAGCATTATGCAGCGCCTGTGGGGGGGATGATGTGGATAGTATTCAGGCTTAATTCAGGGAACTGGTGCACAGATCCAATTCCCAAGATCAAGAGTACCTCACCAACATCAAGGCACCTTTCTTGAGGGGACCTGTTGAAAGTAGAGGCTTTTAATCAGTATCAGATTAAAGCCTTCTTGAAAGTGTTTTAGTGCCTTATACTTCGCTTAAGTATATATGTTTTTTTTTAATCTGGAGATGCGCTAAATACTTAGGGGTTGTATAGCGTCTGAAGGCTGGATGGCAATCAGGTTCGATCCAAGGGAAGGGATGCTTAATTAAATTCTTGGATCAAGAGTGTCATTGATGTTGTCACCTTTAAGTAGTCTTCCGGCAAAATGTAAGGAAGGTTCCTTGATGTTGGTGAGGGGCTCTTGATCTAGAGAATTGGATCTGTGCTCCAGTTCCTTGAATTAAGCCTGAATACCTTCCAAATCACCCCTTCCCCACACGCGCTGTATAATCCTACGGGTTTAGCGCTTCCCCCTTAATTATGAGAATATATCACAGGGTGTTATTGTTGACTTTCCACCAGGGGAAGGTGGTGGTAGGCGTCTGGATGCCAGTGAAGACTACTTTATCCAACAAACATACGCTATCATCCAGTATCTTGGATAAAACCTGATATCTCCCATTATCCAGGTGCTTCATTAATACATATAACAAGATTAATGGTGTGTAAATAAAAATAATTAATGATGACTCAGAATAAATGAATGTAAATACCAATACTAAATTGAATATAAGTAAAAATTAATGCTCCACAATCAACTGACAATCAACAACAAATAAATTTCAACTAACGATCATGCTCAACAATTAAGAACTGCAACAAACAACAAAGTAAGAACTGCAACCAACAATTAAGTAAGAACTGCAGCCAACATAACTACAATTAACAATTAACTGCATTGTTATTATTATATTCAAAAAAGAAGCGCTAAACAGTTAACTGCAGCCAACACGCACAACCTGGCTATGGGAAAGAGGTAATTGGCCAGCCCTTTGCTCTGAGCTCGCCACCACCGATTGGAATGCTCTTCTCCAAGGGGATGTTGACAACCAAGTGAAAGCCTTCACTGGACACATCCTTAATCTACAACAAGTACACATTCCTCACCGGCAATATGTAACGAAGCCTACAGACCAGCCTTGGTTTGGCTTTCGTTGTAGAGAGGCTGCTACTGCTAAGTATAAAGCATGGCGAAGGTATAAGAGACATCCTACCACCTATAACAGGAATTTGCACAGGCAAGCCTGTAGGCATATGGGTGACGTTCAAAAGTGGGCCATTGCTAAATGGGTGGTGGACACTAAAAGAAAGCTATCATCAGGTAGGGTAGGCTCCAAAACCTGGTGGTCCCTGGTCAAGGACAGACAAGGTTATCTGCCTGATGAACTCATTCCACCTCTAAATCGACAGGATGGGACCACCTCTACTAGTAGTCAAGAAAAGGCGGACCGCTTTGCTGAACACTTTGCAACCAAAATGCAAATTCCTGATCCAGCAAGGGACCCTCCTTGGCTAGCTGCAAGAACTGTTTCAAAACTGTCAGTGGTGACAATAAGGCAGGAGGAGGCGCATTTCCTTCTTAAATCACTTGACCAAGAAAAGGCTGTGGGCCCAGACAAGTTCAGCCCAAGATTGCTGAGAAGATGTGCAGACCAGCTAGCAGCTCCTCTACCTCCTCTTTCAGCACTGCCTAGTACAGTGTAAATGGCCCTCTCTATGGAAAGAGGCAAATGTAGTCCCAGTTCACAAAAAGAAGAGCAGAGCAGAAATCAGCAACTACAGACCAGTGTCACTCCTGTCAATCACTGGTAAGATCCTCGAGACAATAATCTCAAGACAAATGACAGTTTTTTGACTATCACTCACTACTTTGTGATCGTCAATATGGCTTCAGGAAAGGTTACTCTGCTGCTGATTTGTTGTTAAACCTCTCCACTAAGTGGCACCAGTCACTGGATGAATCCAAAGTCAGCTGTGTGGTAGCACTGGACATTGCTGGCACTTTCGACCGGGTGTGGCACCAGGGCCTCTTAGCAAAACTTCAAGCACTGGGAATTACAGGCTCTACGCTGTCTCCTCAGTGATTACCTTCATGGTAGATCTCTAAGTGTAGTTCTCAATGGAACGGAATCAGCAAGACATCCTATTGGGGCAAGTGTTCCACAAGGAAGCGTGCTGGGACCATTGTTATGGAATGTCTACTTCAACGACCTTCTTCATCTCATCCCAGAATCACATGCATATGCAGACGACTGTACACTGACATTCACTTATCCAAGAGAAGAAATGCCAGCTGCTCTAAGCTACATCAATCACCAGCTGAGAGCTATATCAGCTTGAGAAATAGATGGCAAGTAACATTTGCACCTGAGAAAACGCAAATGATGATCGTCTCTAGGCACCATGATGGTAATGCTGGTGCAGTAGTAAGGATGAATGGGAGGGTGTTGGCACCTGGAGAAGAAGTTGATATCCTTGGGGTGAAATTTGACTTCAAACTAACATGAAGAACCATGTTGTAAATCTTGCAAACAAGGCAGCCATGAAGCTTACAGCACTTTGCCGTATCTCGCATCTGCTTGACAGTAGGGGTTGCAAGATTCTGTACGAGGAACAAGTACGCTCACACATTGAGTATGCTCCACTTTCTTGGTTTGCCTGCCCCCCCCCCCCTCTCATCTGCGACTGCTTGACAGAGTAGAGAACAGAGCAAGACGTCTCATCTCTCGCCTGGACCCATCCTGGATAGATCTGTCATTTCAGCAGAGCTTTTAACATAGGAGGGATGTGGGTGGCCTTACTGTTATGTACAAGGCCAATATTGTCAAAGTACCACACTTGGATCCACTTCGAGGACAGCGTGAAACAAGCTTTTATGCCACAAGACGGGCAGAAAGCAGCAACTTCACTCTGGCTGTACCCTTCTCCAGAACATCACTCCATTTGAGATCATGTATACCCAGGATGACTCGAGTATGGAACACATTCGTACAGCATAATGATGTCAACGAGATAAAGTCAGTTGATCAAATGAAAATGCTGGCCCACAGATGGCTCCAACTTCATCCTGTTCCCTACTTGTATGTCTCATAACAATATAAGTGCTTTCAAATGAGCTGATGTAGGTAACAGCTCTTAGCTTGCCAATAAAGTTAGAAATCCTTAACCTGTAAATAGCTTGTCAATAAAGGTAGGGATCCTTAACCTTGTCAAACCCTATGTAAAAAAAAAAACGATTAACCAACAATGATCAAACAATCTCACAGCCATTAAACAACCAATTACCACAATCAATTAAAACTTCTAATAATATTTAACAGTCAGCCACAACCATAAATGTAGACAACCAACCAACAACCCACAATGATCTACCAAAAATCAACTAATGCTACAGACGATAATCTTATTGCACGTTATTTCAAATTTCTACCCACGTTCTTGCAGCTGAAACTGCAAAGCTCATCTGTCGTACCAGACCTTCCGTCAGTATTGACATTTGACTGATAACACAAACAGCATTATGAATTAAACAGTTGTGTTTTTCACCTCCTCTACTTGATTCACTAATACTTACCTTTTATCCTCATAAAGTACTGCCACACATCACTAATATAAATGTTCCTTAACGAAAGCACTTATTATTTATTTGCCTCGCAATATATAGTTTAATAAGACAATATTAAGTATTTTCTTCACACTTTTATCACCCCCAAAACCACCTTCACCTTCTCGGTGCTTTAAGTTCCGCGTAACTGGCGTTATGAAAAGCCATGTTTCGAAATTCTTGGTGAACCAGTCCGTCAAGCACATCGAAGCGTGGTCGAGAACTCAGTTACTCAGGTATGAAGCTTACTGGCAGCATGGGAGTCAAGCTGTATATCACCTTACATAGTACTGTACTCACCTAATTGTGGTTGCAGGGGTCGATTCATAGCTCCTGGCACCACCTCTTCACTGGTCGCTACTAGGTCACTCTTCCTGCTCCATGAGCTTTATCATACGTGTGTGTGTCTGTGTGTACTCACCTTACCTAGTTGTAGTTGCAGGGGTCGATTCACAGCTCCTGGCCCCGCCTCTTCACTGGCCGCTAGTAGGTTGCTCTTCCCGCTCCATGAGCTTTATCATACTGTACTCACCTAGTTGAGGTTGCGGGGGTCGAGTCCGAGCTCCTTCCACACACACACACACTGTGTGTGTGTGTGTGTGTGTGTGTGTGTGTTTGTGTGTGTGTGTGTCAGTGTATGTATATAAGGCACAAAAATCTACAGAATAGTACAACATATCAAATGAGATTTTGAATCTCCTTCTGCTCCCCAGAAGCTGGATGCGAGCGAAGAATGCGGCAAGCATTACCCCTCATGATGGCCAGAGTAAGACTCTGGAACATAGGCTGCCCTTTGATCTTTACTGGATGTGGCATTCTTTCCACATGAATCCAGAATCTCCGATCCTACAGGGACGAACTGTTACTGATGGCATAGAGCCCTAAGCTTGTTGAGCTTCTACTCCTCCGTGTGATCCGCAGTACCTCTTTGTTGCCGAGCGCTGTGACGGATGTAGGTGCCAGCCAGAGTCGACACACAGGTATAGTCCCATGCTAAAAGCTTTCCGTTCTTCCAGTGATAGATGGTGATCTCGTCGAGGTGGCTTGGAGGCTTGTGAGAATTGCTGAATGCCAGGGAACAGGGCTCTCAGCAGGGCACTCAGTTGAAGCGAGGCTCGTATTAATGATGTCTTTAACTTTATGGTCTAAATTGTTCCAGTTTAGACCGTGAGGACTGTAGTGATCGGCTTGCACATTGTACACACACACACACACATACATTATATATATATATATATATATATATATATATATATATATATATATATATATATATATATATATATATAAAATATAGGGAGGTACCTCCTCTAGAACTGTATTTGGACCCTCATCCTCAGAGAAGAGAATAAACGTACTTCAGGGAAAACTCAAGGTTCTCCCCGGAGATGTTCGAATATTTTCTTCTCCTATCACCCCCTGTATTCTTTATTCTATGTGAACTTTATTTATAGTCAGAATACACTGACAAAAATATACAAACGTGAATACATTTGTACATTATATCAAAGATTATGAATCTCCTCCAGCTCCTCCGAAGCCGGATGCGAGCCCAGTATGCAGCAAGCATATTCATTATTATTATTATTATTATTAAAGATTCGCCGGTATTCTCCCGGCCCGGGCCTTTTCCAAGTGGTGGCCCGGCCTTGGCTCCCTCTTTAGGGAGTGTCTGAGACCTAAGTCTCCCATGGGAGGAGGCACAAGTACCTCCTCATCTTTGGGACCAACTGTCCCCAGGCCTAGCCACAAGCTAGGCCTCTCTGGTCTGCCATCCCCGCCCCAAGGGGGCTAATGGGAATGACAGTCTTATGAGCTAAAGGCTCGGGCTCAGGCACCTACCCTACCCTAGAAGGGTTAGGCATGGTGTCGATCGGGAGCACCACCGATGCCTGTGGTGATGGGTCTCGGAGGTATGCTCAGTTTAATGGTTTTAGGAACTCAATGAATGTGTGTAAGTTTAAAAACAAGAAACTGGCAAGCTTGGATATCACTTCCCTCTTAACTCAGTGCCCATCAACCAAGCCATTAATTTCTTACGCAACCGTGATGCTTCCAACATCGATTTTCACTTATCCATCCCGACTTCATCGATGAAGTGAAAACCTGTGTCAGCTACAATTTTCTTCTTCTTTGGTTCATTGCACTGGTGACCAATATTTGACAAGGTTATGGGGTCACCTTGAAGTTCAATATTAGTCAGGAGTCACCTACCGATCTTGGTAAAAGACCACCTGAACATCATACCAAGGCACAATTAGCTGAAGTATACATCGACAAAAAATTTAGCTGTTGTATCTAAGAGCTTCAAGCTGCAACACTTTAGGAACCAATTTAACCAACATGATTCTTCATTGTAATTAACCCTAATCGATGAAATGCACGACACACTGCCTTAGACGTCTTGCTCACCAGACAGGAAGATAAAGTGTGTCGATCTGTCTATTGGAAATCCGGTAATAGCATAAATTTACGCACTTCTACTAGCATTTTGATCTAAATATCAAGGTATAATTATAAATTTCTCTCTCCAGGCACTTAGATTTTGCAATGATGATTCACTAAAAACGTAGTAAGACTACGTAGAAGGAACTTTCTTCGGCCACAAATTCCCTTCGCCTATATTCTTTCACAGTAAATGAAAACACGCTTAGACACAGTATTTCCAGCACTTAAAGAAATTTTGACTACAGACTCTTCTTACTCACTAGCACCACAGCCAACTTGGTCTCTCCTATCCTTTATGTAGCTATAATTATTTCTAACTCAGACACCAAGAGATCCTCCACACCAAAAGATACGGAGGTTTGCAATATCACTTTTGGACTATGCGAAAACGTCTACATTGGAGAAGCTGCATGAAGTCTTCCCCGCAAGCATTTAAGCACACAGATTTGATTGTAGAATTAATAATACCAATAACGATTGTCTACAACACTAGCTCCCTCATCTGGATTGTGGTGTGGGGTTAAATTACTCTGTTATTTCATGAAGATGACAGAATTAAATACAGAGGTCTGAAGCCTTCGGCTACCAAACTATCCGATACAATTAATCAGGAGTGTTTTTTCCCATTGGCCCTTTTATTGAAGACTCAAAGGGCGAGTCTTCAATACAAGGGTAATTATGACTCAGGAAATCGTAATAATGCGATTACAAGCAAACCACGCTAGAGGTGAGGTTAGAACCCATGGCAAGTGAGTCGTAAAACTCCTGGCCAATGCGAAGGCCACTGGACCAACTGGCTACATTTATACACCAACTAGGCATATTTATACACCACAGTAAAGTTAGCACGGGCTTTATTGTGACCGCAAATGCAAGTTTTTACAAATGAATCTCCCGAGATGAACTTATAACGACCGCTTTAAGGGGACATAAGCTTAGAGTTCGTCACGGCCACGCTGGCGGGAGATTCATTTGTAAAAACTTGCATTTTTGGTCATAAGGAGCCCGTGTTAACCTCACTATGATCTATAAATATACCTAGTTGGAAGAATCTTATTGTAGCCAGTTGGCCCAGTGGCTTTCGCATTGGCCTGTAGTTTTACAAATCATCTGCCATGGGTTCTAACCCCGCCTGTACCGTGGTTTGAATGCATAGCTATTATGATACCAGTAAACAGACAAGAGATCATATAAAATGCAAACCTTGAAGTGGGAACAGGTGAAGAACAGAGAATGATCGAAAACTCTTCAGACTCAGTCCCCCACAAGGGAGGTTCCTTGACGCTGGTGAGGGGCTCTTGATCTATAGAATTGGATCTGTGCTCTATTTCCCTGAATTGAGTCTGAATACCTTCCATCCCGCACCCCTCACATCCGTTGTATAATCCCTACGGGTTTAGCGCTCTCTCGTGAATATATTAATAATAATTCAGATTTAGTTGTAGAATTATTGTGGCATGTAGCAGACAAAGGCACTCAGCAGACAGTCGTGGAAGGTGGTGAGTTGTCTTCTAGACGGTGATAGCTACAGGGACGGCAGTTTAAATGTTATGAGAAATATCCCATTCATGAACGCTTTGTACAAAGGGGCTGGAATGAAGGTTAATTGAACCATACCACGGGCGGGGATTGAACAAGCGACCAGAGAATCATAAAACTCCAGACCGACGCAATAGCCACTTGGCCAGCTGGTTACAATAAGATTCATCCAACTAGGTATATTTATACACTATAGGAAGGTTAGCATAGGCACCACTGTGACCACAAATGCAAGTTTTACAGACGAATCTCCCACCAGCTTCGCCTTGGTATGGTTTGTTTGCAATAGTGTCATTACGATTTCGTGAGTCATGATGACGGCTTTAAGGGGACTTGAGCTAGAGTTCATCACGGCCACTCTGGCGGGAGATTCGTCTTTAAAGACTTGCATTTGTGGTGAAAGTGGTGCCTATGTTAACCTTTCTATGGCGTGTAAATACACCTAGTTGGATGAATCTTATTGTAGGCAGC
Organism: Cherax quadricarinatus; assembly: GCF_038502225.1. Taxonomy (NCBI): domain Eukaryota; kingdom Metazoa; phylum Arthropoda; class Malacostraca; order Decapoda; family Parastacidae; genus Cherax; species Cherax quadricarinatus. The sequence continues at coordinate 3,998 of NW_027199660.1, read as the reverse complement.
TGGCCCAGTGGCTACCGTGTCGGTCTGGAGTTTTATGAGTCTCTAATCCCAGGTTCAAGCCCCGCCCGTGATAAAGCTTGTTCGCAATCGTGTCATTACGATTTCGTGAATCATGAAGGTTAATTGATGCGATCTTAAGAGAGTGTTTTCACATAATCTTGTCTTTGGGTTAGAGTGAAAACTGTTGTTGTTTGGTCGGCATATTTTACAGTACCTCTGCAGAGTCTGATATGAAGTCTCTTAGCAAACATGATGATGTTCTTCGGCTTTGAGAAAAAGCCTAAGTTGTATACGTTGAGGTCGGCGAAGTCTTGTACTATTACTTCGATTTGCTAGGCTTGAATGGTGGCATTTGGAGAATATTTATATAAAATAATGTCTCTTTCAATTTTTGATGATCCAGAGCAATTCCTCTGATTTAATAGCATCAAGGAACTTGATGCTTTGGAGATTGTTCAGGTAGAATAGTTTGATAATGGTAGAACAAAAATTCCAGTGTTGGTTACGTTGCCCATATGTGAGTAGCTTATACCGTACAGAATCTTTCTTATTATTTACAGATCAGCTGAAGTACTTAACGCGCAGGCAAAATGAAGATTTTTTTTTTTACGGACTATCATTACATTTACACTTTCAGAATTCTAACCCAAAACCTATTGCCGTTAAGTATAATTATGTCTGATTATTTATTAGGATAATTACATTTATATTTTTCCTGTATCGTTAACAAATTAGAGAAACAGCGCTTCACAGATAACGGAACCATTGTGAACTTACTTCTCTGAAGATACATATCCCTCAGTGTAGATACATTAAGGTTTACTTTAATCCTTTTTTATGGAATAAATAATTCTCCACTTGTAGTGCATATGGTGAAATGCAGCTTCATTAACTCGCGAGCAGCCGATAAACTTCGAGACAAACAAACCAATCAACCAAAGTAACAGACATTCGAACACCCTTCGAATGAGTGATCGCTGGCTTCATGGGGAAAATCGAAGCATGTCTTGTTTTCACTTCAGTTGAATTTTACTTAGAGCTAATTTTATGATGAAAATACAAAAATTTACTGCCGTGTTATTTAACCATAGTGTCAGGGAAATGGGTTTTGGTGTTTTCTTAGACACTTTCATAAAGAGTAAGGAATACACATTTAGTGATGTGTGGCATTACGTAAGAAGACTGAGAACAGGTATTATCGGGATACCTCAGGAATATGTTTAAAAGATAATATTCAAAATAAAGTTGCTAGTAAAGGCAAAGCAACTGATCAACAAACAAAGAGAGATAGTAGAGGGCAACGAGTGACTAGTTCCCTTAAGGTTTATTATACAAATACTAGGAGTCTAAGAAATAAGATAGATGATTTAATATTACTTGCAAGTGCAGGTAATATAGATATTATTGATATAACAGAGACCTGGTTCAACCTGAAAGATAGAGAAATGCCTTCTGAATGCAACATACAGAGTTATAAACTATTCCACACTGATAGGGTCAACAGGAAGGGTGGTGGAGTGGCGATGTAGTCAGAGAAAATTAAAACTGATGTCTTAGACATGATATAAGATTAGAAAAATCGGACACAGAAACTGTTTAACTACAGTTTCTCAAGGGTCGTAACAAATTAATTTTGGGTGTGATTTATAGGCCTCAGAACCTTGATAGGGAGTGCGGTAAGCTGTTATAGGACGAAATTCATAAGGCATCTAGATATGAAAATGTGGTATTAATGGGATTGGAACAATGTGACAGGAAATATTGTCTAGTGATTTTCTTGAAACAGTTCAGGATTGCTTTTAAAAACAGTTTGTGACAGAACCAACTAGAAGAAATAATTACTTGACTTGGTTCTTGCCAACAAAGATTCACTAATTAATAATCTTGAGGTTAATGATGAGCTTGGGGAAATCGATCAAGGAATGTAAAGAGGAACTTAGCATACCTTTGGCTAATCTTTTCAATATATCACTACAAACTGGCATAGTGCCAGACAAGTGGAAAATGGCAATTTACAAGGCAGGTGACAGGTCCTTAGCTTCGAACTGTAGACCAATAAGCCTTACCTCCATAACTGGTAAATTTATGGAATCAATAATTGCCGAAGCAATTCGTAGCCATCTTGAAAAGCCTAAGTTGATAAATGAATCTCAGCACGGTTTTACAAAGGGGCGTTCCTGTCTTACGAATTTACTAACTTTCTTCACTAAGGTATTTCAGGAGGTAGATTATAGTTTTGAATAAGATATTGTGTATATGGACTTCAGTAAGGATTTCGATAGAGTTCCACATCAGAGGCTATTGAGGAAACTTAAGGCACACGGAATAGAAGGAGAAATTTTTTCCTGGGTAGAGGCATGGTTGACAAATAGGCAGCAGAGAGTTTGCATAAATGGGGAGAAATCAGAATGGGGGCACGTCACAAGCGGTGTTCCACAGGGGTCAGTGTTGGGCCCCTTGTTGTTCACAATTTACATAAACGACATAGATGAGGGAATAAATAGCGACATAAGCAAATTTGCTGATGACACCAAAATAGGCCGTCCAATTCATTCTAATGAGGACATTAGAGCACTCCAGGATGATTTGAATAGACTGATGCAGTGGTCGGAGAAGTGGCAGATGCAGTTTAATATAGACAAATGCAAAGTTCTAAATGTTGGACAGGAAAATAACCATGCCACATATAAACTAAATAATGTAGATCTTAATATTACGGATTGCGAAAAGGATTTAGGAGTTCTGGTTAGCAGTAATCTGAAACCAAGACAACAGTGCATAAGTGTTCGCAATAAAGCTAACAGAATCCTTGGCTTCATAGCAAGAAGTATAAATAATAGAAGTCCTCAGGTTGTTCTTCAACTCTATATATCTTTGGTTAGGCCTCATTTAGATTATGCTGCACAGTTTTGGTCACCGTATTACAGAATGGATATAAATGCACTGGAAAACGTACAAAGGAGGATGACAAAGTTGATCCCATGTATCAGAAATCTTCCCTATGAGGATAGACTGAGGGCCCTGAATCTGCACTCTCTAGAAAGGCGTAGAATTAGGGGGGATATGATTGAGGTGTATAAATGGAAAACAGGAATTAATAAAGGGGATGTAAATAGCGTGCTAAAAATATCTAACATAGACAGGACTCGCAGCAATGGTTTTAAATTGGAAAAATTCAGATTCAGGAAGGATATAGGAAAGCACTGGTTTGGTAATAGAGTTGTGGATGAGTGGAACAAACTCCCGAGTACCGTCATAGAAGCTAAGACGTTGTGTAGTTTTAAAAATAGGTTGGATAAATACATGAGTGGGTGTGGGTGGGTGTGAGTTGGACCTGACTAGCTTGTGCTACTAGGTCGGATGCCGTGCTCCTCCCTTAAGTGACGTGACTGACCTGACTAGGTCAAGGCATTGGCTTAAGCCGGTGGGAGAATTGGACCTGCCTCGCATAGGCCAGTAGGCCTGTTGCAGTGTTCCTTCTTTCTTATGTTCTTATGTTTGTTAGTTGTTATTAATTTGTTATTGTCGTTGTTGTTATTGGGTGATTTTTGTTTGAAGGTTGTTTAGATAATGTTCGTTGAATGTCTGTGTTTTATGATTGTTGACCATTGACTAATTGTTAGTTGAGTTTTATTGATTACTGTTGATTATTGATGTTCATTGGTTGTATTTATTATTTAATAATTAAAATCGATGTGAGAATACCCGGGAAAAGGGAGGCAACCAGGATTTTTCTGTTGTTGGGGATCTATATGACTGCCGTCGATTTTGTGTTTAATTATAATAATATTAATAATAATAATAATAATAATAATAATAATAATAATAATAATAATAATAATAATAATATATTGCTGAGGACATTAGCTTGAATTCCTTATATCAGAATGCTCCTTACTGAAGAAAAGGCATTATGCCCTCACTCCAAGAGGATCTTTTGTTAATAACGCTCAAGAGTGACATGATCTTCGCTGTTGATATTCGTCATTTTTGTGTGG
>NW_027199659.1:0-29585 GCF_038502225.1 Cherax quadricarinatus | reverse complement strand
GGGAACCTGGCACTGTTGTGGCGGGAACCTGGCACTGTTGTGGCGGGAACCTGGCACTGTTGTGGCGGGAACCTGGCACTGTTGTGGCGGGAACCTGGCACTGTTGTGGCGGGAACCTGGCACTGTTGTGGCGGGAACCTGGCACTGTTGTGGCGGGAACCTGGCACTGTTGTGGCGGGAACCTGGCACTGTTGTGGCGGGAACCTGGCACTGTTGTGGTGGGAACCTGGCACTGTTGTGGCGGGACCCTGGAACTGTTGTGGTCTGAACCTGGCACTGTTGTGGTGGGAACCTGGCACTGTTGTGGTGGGAACCTGGCACTGTTGTGGTGGGAACCTGGCACTGTCGTGGTGGGAACCTGGCATTGTTGTGGTGGGAACCTGGCACTGTTGTGGCGGGAACCTGGCACTGTTGCGGTGGGAGCCTGACACTGTTGTGGTGGGAACCTGGCACTGTTGTGGCGGGAACCTGGTACTCTTGTGGTCTGAACCTGGCACTATTGTGGTGGGAACCTGGCACTGTTGTGGTGGGAACCTGGCATTGTTGTGGTGGGAACCTGGCACTGTTGTGGTGGGAACCTGGCACTGTTGTGGTGGGAACCTGGCATTGTTGTGGTGGGAACCTGACACTGTTGTGGTGGGAACCTGGCACTGTTGTGGTGGGAACCTGGCACTGTTGTGGCGGGAACCTGGCACTGTTGTGGCGGGAACCTGACACAGTTTTGGCGGAAACCTGACACAGTTGTGGCGGGAACCTGGCACTGTTGTGGCGGGAACCTGGCACTGTTGTGGCGGGAACCTGGCACTGTTGTGACGGGAACCTGGCACTGTTGTGGCGGGAACCTGGCACTGTTGTGGCGGGAACCTGGCACTGTTGTGGTGGGAACCTGGCACTGTTGTGGCGGGAACCTGGCACTGTTGTGGCGGGAACCTGGCACTGTTGTGGCGGGAACCTGACACTGTTGTGGCGGGAACCTGGCACTGTTGTGGCGGGAACCTGGCACTGTTGTGGCGGGAACCTGGCACTGTTGTGGCGGGAACCTGGCACTGTTGTGGCGGGAACCTGGCACTGTTGTGGCGGGAACCTGGCACTGTTGTGGCGGGAACCTGGCACTGTTGTGGCGGGAACCTGGCACTGTTGTGGCGGGAACCTGGCACTGTTGTGGCGGGAACCTGGCACTGTTGTGGCGGGAACCTGGCACTGTTGTGGCGGGAACCTGGCACTGTTGTGGCAGGAACCTGGCACTGTTGTGGCGGGAACCTGGCACTGTTGTGGCAGAAACCTGACACTGTTGTGGCGGGAACCTGGCACTGTTGTGGCGGGAACCTGACACTGTTGTGGCGGGAACCTGACACTGTTGTGGCGGGAACCTGACACTGTTGTGGCGGGAACCTGACACTGTTGTGGCGGGAACCTGACACTGTTGTGGCGGGAACCTGACACTGTTGTGGCGGGAACCTGACACTGTTGTGGCGGGAACCTGACACTGTTGTGGCGGGAACCTGACACTGTTGTGGCGGGAACCTGGCACTGTTGTGGCGGGAACCTGGCACTGTTGTGGCGGGAACCTGGCACTGTTGTGGCGGGAACCTGGCACTGTTGTGGCGGGAACCTGACACTGTTGTGGCGGCGGGGCGGGAACCTGACACTGTTGTGGCGGCACTGTTGTGGCGGGAACCTGGCACTGTTGTGGCGGGAACCTGACACTGTTGTGGCGGGAACCTGGCACTGTTGTGGCGGGAACCTGGCACTGTTGTGGTGGGAACCTGGCACTGTTGTGGCGGGAACCTGGCACTGTTGTGGCGGGAACCTGGCACTGTTGTGGCGGGAACCTGGCACTGTTGGGGCGGGAACCTGGCACTGTTGTGGCGGGAACCTGGCACTGTTGTGGCGGGAACCTGGCACTGTTGTGGCGGGAACCTGGCACTGTTGTGGCGGGAACCTGGCACTGTTGTGGCGGGAACCTGGCACTGTTGTGGCGGGAACCTGGCACTGTTGTGGCGGGAACCTGGCACTGTTGTGGCGGGAACCTGGCACTGTTGTGGCGGGAACCTGGCACTGTTGTGGCGGGAACCTGGCACTGTTGTGGCGGGAACCTGGCACTGTTGTGGCGGGAACCTGGCACTGTTGTGGCGGGAACCTGGCACTGTTGTGGCGGGAACCTGGCACTGTTGTGGCGGGAACCTGGCGCTGTTGTGGCGGGAACCTGGCACTGTTGTGGCGGGAACCTGGCACTGTTGTGGCGGGAACCTGGCACTGTTGTGGCGGGAACCTGGCACTGTTGTGGCGGGAACCTGGCACTGTTGTGGCGGGAACCTGGCACTGTTGTGGCGGGAACCTGGCACTGTTGTGGCGGGAACCTGGCACTGTTGTGGCGGGAACCTGGCACTGTTGTGGCGGGAACCTGGCACTGTTGTGGCGGGAACCTGGCACTGTGGTGGCGGGAACCTGGCACTGTGGTGGCGGGAACCTGGCACTGTGGTGGCGGGAACCTGGCACTGTGGTGGCGGGAACCTGGCACTGTTGTGGCGGGAACCTGACACTGTTGTGGCGGGAACCTGACACTGTTGTGGCGGGAACCTGTGTGTGGCGGGAACCTGGTTGTGGCGGGAACCTGACACTTGTGGCGGGAACCTGACACTGTTGTGGCGGGAACCTGTCACTGTTGTGGCGGGAACCTGGCACTGTTGTGGCGGAAACCTGACACTGTTGTGGCGGGTACCTGGCACTGTTGTGGCGGGAACCTGGCACTGTTGTGGCGGGTACCTGGCACTGTTGTGGCGGGAACCTGTTGTGGCACTGTTGTGGCGGGAACCTGACCTGTTGCGGCGGGAACCTGGCACTGTTGTGGCGGGAACCTGGCACTGTTGTGGCGGGAACCTGGCACTGTTGTGGCGGGAACCTGGCACTGTTGTGGCGGGAACCTGGCACTGTTGTGGCGGGAACCTGGCACTGTTGTGGCGGGAACCTGACACTGTTGTGGCGGGAACCTGGCACTGTTGTGGCGGGAACCTGGCACTGTTGTGGCGGGAACCTGGCACTGTTGTGGCGGGAACCTGGCACTGTTGTGGCGGGAACCTGGCACTGTTGTGGCGGGAACCTGGCACTGTTGTGGCGGGAACCTGGCACTGTTGTGGCGGGAACCTGGCACTGTTGTGGCGGGAACCTGGCACTGTTGTGGCGGGAACCTGGCGGGAACTGTGTTGTGGCGGGAACCTGGCACTGTTGTGGCGGGAACCTGGCACTGTTGTGGCGGGAACCTGGCACTGTTGTGGCGGGAACCTGGCACTGTTGTGGCGGGAACCTGGCACTGTTGTGGCGGGAACCTGGCACTGTTGTGGCGGGAACCGGGCACTGTTGTGGCGGGAACCTGACACTGTTGTGGTGGGAACCTGACACTGTTGTGGCGGGAACCTGACAATGTGGCGGGAACCTGACACTGTTGTGGCGGGAACCTGACACTGTTGTGGCGGGAACCTGACACTGTTGTGGCGGGAACCTGACACTGTTGTGGCGGGAACCTGACACTGTTGTGGCGGGAACCTGACACTGTTGTGGCGGGAACCTGACACTGTTGTGGCGGGAACCTGACACTGTTGTGGCGGGAACCTGACACTGTTGTGGCGGGAACCTGACATTGTTGTGGCGGGAACCTGGCACTGTTGTGGCGGGAACCTGACACTGTTGTGGCCCGAAGAAAATTATAACATTTTTGACCTGTTTGTTTTTGACATTGTTTTATGAGTATAACTTGTACAGATTTAATATTAACTTAAGTGATCACAGAGAACAGTGTAACAATAAGCAGTGAATTTCTGTCTTAGCGGCCGAGTTGATGGTTAATTGGAAATGTTATTCGTGGGAAAATATTTCTTGATCATTTTATTCGTAAATGATTTTGTCTTGAGGGATATTGACTGAAGCTTTTATAACCTAAAATCTAAATTGAATAGTAATTTTGAATTATTTATGCAGAAATAACAATACTAGAAATAATCTCTATGATCGCACTTACCAAAGTATTTTTATTTTCCCTGCATCTTGATCCATCCTGAAGATACAAGAGGCCTAAGTTCAGTGGAAATTCCTTACATTTTTAGCTGGTTTTCAATGTTTGCAGAAAATGTATAAATGTGGAGAAGGAATATACTCTCATACTCCATTTATTTTTATCGTGGCTGTTTTACGTACATTATACGTCTTGTTGGGGATGTAGAGATAGATGGGTTGTGTACGTGGAAGATGTGGTTTAACTGACCAACAGAATTCTCATGTGATATATATATATATATATATATATATATATATATATATATATATATATATATATATATATATATATATATATATATATATATATATATATATATATATATATATCGGTAGTAGGTTGGTAGACAGCAACCACCCAGAGAGGTACTACCGTCCTGCCAAGTGAGTGTAAAAACGAAAGCCTGTAATTGTTTTACATGATGGTAGGATTGCTGGTGTCGTTTGTCTGTCTCATAAATATGCGAGATTACAGGCATGTCTTGCTACTTCTACTTACACTTGGGTCATACTACACATACATGTACACGTTTATTTTTACACACTCATCTGAGTTTTCTTTGATTTTATCTTAATAGTTCTTGGTCTTATTACTTTTCCTTTTATATCCATGGGGAAGTGGAATAAGAATCTTACCTCCGTAAGCCATGCGTGTTGTAAAAGTCAACTAAAATGCCGGGAACAATGGGCTAGTAACCCCTTTTCCTGTAAAGATTACTAAAAAGAATAAGAAGAAAATTGTCAAAGTGGGAAGTCTGAATGTGCGTAGATGTTGTGCAAATGATAAGAAAGAGATGATTGTGGATGTTATGAATGAGAAGAAGCTGGATGTCCTGGCTTTAAGTGAAACAAAGCTGAAGGGGGTGGGAGAGTTTCAATGGTGAGGAATAAATGGGATTAGATCAGGGGTTTCAAATAGAGTTAGAGCTAAAGAAGGAGTAGCAATAATGTTGAAGGATAAGCTATGGCAGAAAAAGAGGGACTACAAATGTATAAATTCAAGGATTATGTGGAGTAAAATAAAGATTGGATGTGAAAAGTGGGTTATAGTAAGCGTGTATGCACCTGGAGAAGAGAGAAGTGTAGAGGAGAGAGAGAGATTCTGAGAAATGTTGAGTGAATGCGTGGGGAGTTTTGAATCAAGTGTGAGAGTAATGGTGGTTGGGGATTTCAATGCTAAAGTGGGTAAAAATGTTATGGAGGGAGTAGTAGGTAAATTTGGGGTGCCAGGGGTAAATGTAAATGGGGAGCCTTTAATTGAGCTATGTGTAGAAAGAAATTTGGTAATAAGTAATACATATTTTATGAAAAAGAGGATAAATAAATATACAAGGTATGATGTAGCACGTAATGAAAGTAGTTTGTTAGATTATGTATTGGTGGATAAAAGGTTGATGGGTAGGCTCCAGGATGTACATGTTTATAGAGGGGCAACTGATATATCGGATCATTATTTAGTTGTAGCTACAGTTAGAGTAAGAGGTAGATGGGAAAAGAGGAAGGTGGCAACAACAAGTAAGAGGGAGGTGAAAGTGTATAAACTAAGGGAGGAGGAAGTTCAGGCGAGATATAAGCGACTATTGGCAGAAAGGTGGGCTAGTGCAAAGATGAGTAGTGGGAGGGGTTGAAGAGGGTTGGAATAGTTTTAAAAATGCAGTATTAGAATGTGCGGCAAAAGTTTGTGGTTATAGGAGGGTGGGGGCAGGAGGAAAGAGGAGTGATTGGTGGAATGATGAAGTAAAGGGTGTGATAAAAAAGAAAAAGGTAGCTTACGAGAGGTTTTTACAAAGCAGAAGTGTTATAAGAAAAGCAGAGTATATGGAGAGTAAAAGAAAGGTAAAGAGAGTGGTGAGAGAGTGCAAAAGGAGAGCAGATGAAAGAGTGGGAGAGGCACTGTCAAGAAATTTTAATGAAAATAAGAAAAAATTTTGGAGTGAGTTAAACAAGTTAAGAAAGCCTAGGGAAAGTATGGATTTGTCAGTTAAAAACAGAGTAGGGGAGTTAGTAGATGGGGAGAGGGAGGTATTAGGTAGATGGCGAGAATATTTTGAGGAACTTTTAAATGTTGAGGAAGAAAGGGAGGCGGTAATTTCATGCGCTGGTCAGGGAGGTATACCATCTTTTAGGAGTGAAGAAGAGCAGAATGTAAGTGTGGGGGAGGTACGTGAGGCATTACGTAGAATGAAAGGGGGTAAAGCAGCTGGAACTGATGGGATCATGACAGAAATGTTAAAAGCAGGGGGGGATATAGTGTTGGAGTGGTTGGTACTTCTGTTTAATAAATGTATGAAAGAGGGGAAGGTGCCTAGGGATTGGCGGAGAGCATGTATAGTCCCTTTATATAAAGGGAAAGGGGACAAAAGAGACTGTAAAAAATTTAGAGGAATAAGCTTACTGAGTATACCAGGAAAAGTGTACGGTAGGGTTATAATTGAAAGAATTAGAGGTAAGACAGAATGGAGGATTGCGGATGAGCAGGGAGGTTTCAGAGTGGGTAGGGGATGTGTAGATCAAGTGTTTACATTGAAGCATATATGTGAACAGTATTTAGATAAAGGTAGGGAAGTTTTTATTGCATTTATGGATTTAGAAAAGGCATATGATAGAGTGGATAGAGGAGCAATGTGGCAGATGTTGCAAGTATATGGAATAGGTGGTAAGTTATTAAATGCTGTAAAGAGTTTTTATGAGGATAGTGAGGCTCAGGTTAGGGTGTGTAGAAGAGAGGGAGACTACTTCCCGGTAAAAGTAGGTCTTAGACAGGGATGTGTAATGTCACCATGGTTGTTTAATATATTTATAGATGGGGTAGTAAAGGAAGTAAATGCTAGGGTGTTCGGGAGAGGGGTGGGATTAAATTTTGGGGAATCAAATTCAAAATGGGAATTGACACAAAGGAAATGTTTAGAGTGTGTGTCAATGTTTGTTTGGTATTAAATGAAAATGTTTAGGTCATAAGTGAAAGTTTATTAGGTTCTTAAAGAGAAATGCTAGGACCTGTGTGAGTGCGTTCGTCAAGTTCTCGGCGTAAGAGCTTAGAATGTTTATGATTCTTCATTCACATTCAAACGACAATATATAACATGATGATTCTTTATCCTTTGAATTCCTCGTATAGATGAGAAAGGAAGTATATGTCTCACATAAAGAAGGTAGATAAGAAATAATTGTTTTCTGTTAGTAATAGAAGAAGAAGACCATATTAATTTATAGAAGCAGAAGACAATATTAATAACTAAAAAAGCAGAAGACTATTAATAATTATAGAAACAGAATAGTGTTAATAATAATGTTTTTGAAAAAGTGATAAGTGGTGTTACCTAAGTTGTCATGACGGGTTGGTAGATGAATGGTTCAGAGAACCGACATGTTGATAAATTAGACATATGTGCAACTCTTGGGTATCTTTATTGAGTTGAACATATGTCTAATTTATCAACATGACGGGTTGGTAATGAATATCTGTTGTATGTGACTGAATGTTTGATGGATGTTGTATGTGACTGAATGTTTGATGGATGTTGTATGTGACTGAATGTTTGATGGATGTTGTATGTGACTGAATGTTTGATGGATGTTGTATGTGACTGAATGTTTGATGGATGTTGTATGTGACTGAATGTTTGATGGATGTTGTATGTGACTGAATGTTTGATGGATGTTGTATGTGACTGAATGTTTGATGGATGTTGTATGTGACTGAATGTTTGATGGATGTTGTATGTGACTGAATGTTTGATGGATGTTGTATGTGACTGAATGTTTGATGGATGTTGTATGTGACTGAATGTTTGATGGATGTTGTATGTGACTGAATGTTTGATGGATGTTGTATGTGACTGAATGTTTGATGGATGTTGTATGTGACTGAATGTTTGATGGATGTTGTATGTGACTGAATGTTTGATGGATGTTGTATGTGACTGAATGTTTGATGGATGTTGTATGTGACTGAATGTTTGATGGATGTTGTATGTGACTGAATGTTTGATGTTGTATGTGACTGAATGTTTGATGGATGTTGTATGTGACTGAATGTTTGACGGATGTTGTATGTGACTGAATGTTTGATGGATGTGCATGAATGTGTTATTTTTAGAAATAAATTACTATTAGTTTAATGTGAAAGAATGTTGGAGATCAAATGGATGGTGGATATGAATGAATGTTCGTTGAGGTCTGAACGAATCTAAATGGAGTCTACCTGGAAGGTGTTCTGTAGGTCAACGCCCCTGTGGATCATGGCCTTATCAACCAGGTTGTTACTACTAGCCGCACGTAGACCAACGTACGAACCACAGCCTGGATGATCGGGTACTGACTTTAGGCGTCTGTCAATAATAATAATAATAATAATAATAATAATAATAATAATAATAATAATAATAATAATAATAATAATAAACATACTATGTATAGAAAGCCTCTGTTTATACAGGTCATTTCAGGCAACAACATCCATCTTGGTGAACAGGAGCAGCAGGTGTAAAGAAACATGTTCAAATGTAAAGGAAGCTCTTGTTCACATGGATCGATCCCGGCAGGTGTGAAACATTGTTTAATTACAAGTGTAACTACTACTACTAATATTATATATTATTATTAGTAGTAGTAGTAGTGGTTCATCTTTAGGGTTCCCCCCCACTTACTCTGTTTTTGTGTCCCCTCAGATGTTCTCCCTTCCCCACTTCCTATCCTACGCTCAGCAGTCCTACCTTCCCCAGCGTGTCCAGGAGTCCATCTGTGTCCCCTCAGATGTTCTCCCTTCCCCACTTCCTATCCTACGCTCAGCAGTCCTACCTTCCCCAGCGTGTCCAGGAGTCCATCTGTGTCCCCTCAGATGTTCTCCCTTCCCCACTTCTGCTCAGCAGTGGCTTCCAGGAGGTTGTGAGTGCCATGGCTTCCAGGAGGTTGTGAGTGCCATGGCTTCCAGGAGGTTGTGAGTGCCATGGCTTCCAGGAGGTTGTGAGTGCCATGAGCTCCAGGAGGTTGTGAGTGCCATGGCTTCCAGGAGGTTGTGAGTGTCATGGCTTCCTCTTTCAGAGACTCAGTGTTGCGATCCAGAGAGGAAATGCCTGCAGCATTCTGGGCACGCGGCCCACCGCCGGGGAGCTGGACGAAGTATTCGAGATGTAGCGCTGAGTTACCTATGTTGTTTTACTTTGTATCGTATTTTTGTGAATGTTTTGTCAATGTATTTTGTCTTTAAATAAAATATATATATATAATATAGGGGGTGGTAGGAGAAAATTCTCAAACAGCTTCAGGGAGAATCTTGAGTTTTCCCTGAAGCAAGTTTATTCTTTTCTCTGAGGATGAGGGTCCCTACAATAGTTCTAGAGGTGGTACCTCCCTATATTATTACATAAATTATAATATATATATATATATATATATATATATATATACATACATATATATATATATATATATATATATATATATATATATATATATATATATATATATATATATATATATATATATATATATATATATATATATATATATATATATATATATATATATATATATATATATATATATATATATATATATATATATATATATATATATATATATATATATATATATATATATATATATATATATATATATATATATATATATATATATATATATATATATATATATATAACTTCGTTATCAAATGTTTCATCATGCAAAACAGTTACAGGTTTCCGCTTCACAGTCATCTGACAGGACGGTAGTACTCCCCTGGGTGGTTGCTGTCTACCAACCTACTATGTATATATATATATATATATATATATATATATATATATATATATATATATATATATATATATATATATATATATATATATATATATATATATATATATATATATGTATAAATATGTACATATATGTATATGTATATTTATATGTATATATATATATATATATTTATATGTATATATATATATGTATATATATATATATGTATATATATATATATATATATATATATGTATATATATGTATATATATATATGTATATATATATATGTATATATATATATATATATATATATATATATATATATATATATATATATATATATATATATATATAAATATAGTGCTGGTGGAAATGATACTGGGAAGGGTAGGAGAGAAGAGCTGCTAGATAAGTACAGGTCAGCTATAGATTTCATTAAGTCTAAGGGAGGGATCCCAATCATATGTAGCATCTTGCCTAGAAGGGGAGTAGGAAATGAATGGTTGTCTAGGGCAATTGGTGTAAATTGCTGGCTAGACAGATACTGCAAGGAACTTGCAATCCCATTCATTGACAACTGGAACAACTTTTATGGCAAACATGATATGTATGCAAGGGATGGGGTACATCTCTCTGGGGCTGGGGTGGTAGCACTTGCAGACTCGATTGAGAAGGCCATTGGTGAAATGCCTATGATTTTAAACTGATGGAAGATAGAGGTATGGGTGTGTGTGGGAAACAAGCAGGTTGCAACACTTGGGTTGGAAACAGTAAATGTATAAAAGGCATTCAGCATGAAGTTATAAATAAAGACAATAGATCAGGTCAGCAAACAAAGGGGGACAGCAGAGGGCAGCAAGGGACTAGCTCCCTTAAGGTTTACTATACTAATAGCAGGAGTGTAAGAAATAAGATAGATGAGCTAAGATTAATTGCAAGTGCAGGAAACATAGATATTATTGCTATAACAGAGACCTGGCTCAATCTGAAAGATAGAGAGATGCCCTCTGAATGTCACATACAAGGCTATAAATTATTCCACACTGACAGGGTCAACAGGAAAGGTGGTGGAGTAGCGATGTATGTCAGAGACAATTTAAATTGTTGTGTTAGACAAGATATTAAATTAGAAGCGTCAGCCACTGAATCTGTTTGGTTACAGCTTCTCGAGGGCCGAGAAAAACTAATTTTGGGTGTGATTTACAGGGCCCCAAATCTTGATAGGGAGTGCAGTAAACTTCTATGGGACGAAATTCGTAAGGCATCTACATACGAAAATGTTGTGCTAATGGGAGATTTCAACTATAGACAGATTGACTGGAGCAATTTGACAGGAAATTTAGAGTCAGGTGACTTTCTTGATACGATCCAGGATTGTTTTTTAAAACAGTTTGTGACAGAGCCAACTAGGGGAAATAACCTCCTTGACTTGGTTCTTGCCAGTAGGGAAACACTAATTAATAATCTTGAGGTTAATGATGAGCTTGGGGAAAGTGATCACAAATCACTCAGTTTTAATATATCATGGAATTCCCCTAATAATGGCAATCAAGTCTCCGTCCCTGACTTTCGCTTGGCTGATTTCATAGGACTGAAAAATTACTTAGGTGGGCTGAACTGGAATGACCTGACTAAGGGTCAGGTAGGTGGTGATGGTTGCCGATATGATGCTTTCCAGGGCATAGTTCTAGCTGCTCAGTCAAATTATGTTCCAAATAGGGAAATCAGATCAAACAAAAATGATCCTAAATGGATGAACAATAGATTAAAATATCTGATTGGTCAAAAGAGAGGCATATATAGGCAAATCAAAAGAGGAGAGGGGCAATTGAGAAATCGATATATTCAGTTAAAGAGAGAAATAAAAAAGGGAATTAGAAAAGCAAAAAGAGATTATGAGGTTAAAGTTGCAAGAGAATCGAAGACTAACCCAAAAGGATTCTTTCAGGTATACAGAAGTAAGATCAGGGACAAGATAGGCCCACTCAAAAGTTCCTCGGGTCAGCTCACTGACAGTGATAAGGAAATGTGTAGAATTTTTAACACATACTTCCTCTCAGTTTTTACACAGGAGGATACCAGCGATATTCCAGTAATGATAAATTATGTAGAACAGGACGATAATAAACTGTGCACTATTAGGGTCACAAGTGACATGGTCCTTAGGCAAATAGATAAATTAAAACCTAACAAATCCCCAGGCCCTGATGAACTGTATGCAAGGGTTCTAAAGGAATGTAAAGAGGAGCTTAGCACACCTTTGGCTAATCTTTTCAACATATCACTACAAACTGGCATGGTGCCAGATAAGTGGAAAATGGCAAATGTGATACCTATTTTCAAAACAGGTGACAGGTCCTTAGCTTCGAACTATAGACCAATAAGCCTAACCTCCATAGTGGGAAAATTTATGGAATCAATAATTGCCGAGGCAGTTCGTAGCCACCTTGAAAAGCATAAATTAATCAACGAATCTCAGCATGGTTTTACAAAGGGGCGTTCCTGCCTTACGAATTTATTAACTTTTTTCACTAAGGTATTTGAGGAGGTAGATCATGGTAATGAATATGATATTGTGTATATGGACTTCAGTAAGGCTTTTGACAGGGTCCCACATCAGAGACTATTGAGGAAAATTAAAGCACATGGAATAGGAGGAGAAATTTTTTCCTGGATAGAGGCATGGTTGACAAATAGGCAGCAGAGAGTTTGCATAAATGGGGAGAAATCAGAGTGGGGAAGCGTCACGAGCGGTGTTCCACAGGGGTCAGTGTTGGGCCCCCTGCTGTTCACAATCTACATAAACGACATAGATGAGGGCATAAAGAGCGACATCGGCAAGTTTGCCGATGACACCAAAATAGGCCGTCGAATTCATTCTGACGAGGACATTCGAGCACTCCAGGAAGATTTGAATAGACTGATGCAGTGGTCGGAGAAGTGGCAGATGCAGTTTAATATAGACAAATGCAAAGTTCTAAATGTTGGACAGGACAATAACCATGCCACATATAAACTAAATAATGTAGATCTTAATATTACGGATTGCGAAAAAGATTTAGGAGTTCTGGTTAGCAGTAATCTGAAACCAAGACAACAGTGCATAAGTGTTCGCAATAAAGCTAATAGAATCCTTGGCTTCATATCAAGAAGCATAAATAATAGGAGTCCTCAGGTTGTTCTTCAACTCTATACATCCTTGGTTAGGCCTCATTTAGATTATGCTGCACAGTTTTGGTCACCGTATTACAGAATGGATATAAATTCTCTGGAAAATGTACAAAGGAGGATGACAAAGTTGATCCCATGTATCAGAAACCTTCCCTATGAGGATAGACTAAGGGCCCTGAAACTGCACTCTCTAGAAAGACGTAGAATTAGGGGGGATATGATTGAGGTGTATAAATGGAAGACAGGAATAAATAAAGGGGATGTAAATAGTGTGCTGAAAATATCTAGCCTAGACAGGACTCGCAGCAATGGTTTTAAGTTGGAAAAATTCAGATTCAGGAAGGATATAGGAAAGTACTGGTTTGGTAATAGAGTTGTGGATGAGTGGAACAAACTCCCAAGTACCGTTATAGAGGCCAGAACGTTGTGTAGCTTTAAAAATAGGTTGGATAAATACATGAGTAGATGTGGGTGGGTGTGAGTTAGACCTGATAGCTTGTGCTACCAGGTCGGTTGCCGTGTTCCTCCCTTAAGTCAATGTGACCTGACCTGACTAGGTTGGGTGCATTGGCTTAAGCCGGTAGGAGACTTGGACCTGCCTCGCATGGGCCAGTAGGCCTTCTGCAGTGTTCCTTCGTTCTTATGTTCTTATGTTCTTATATATATATATATATATAATATATATATATATTATATATAATTATATATATATATATATATATATATATATATTATATATATATATATATATATATTATATATATATTATTATATATATATATATATATATATATATATATTATATATATATATATATATATATATATATATATATATATATATATATATATATATTATTTTTTTTTTTTTTATTATCACACCGGCCGATTCCCACCAAGGCAGGGTGGCCCGAAAAAGAAAAACTTTCACCATCATTCACTCCATCACTGTCTTGCCAGAAGGGTGCTTTACACTACAGTTTTTAAACTGCAACATTAACACCCCTCCTTCAGAGTGCAGGCACTGTACTTCCCATCTCCAGGACTCAAGTCCGGCCTGCCGGTTTCCCTGAATCCCTTCATAAATGTTACTTTGCTCACACTCCAACAGCACGTCAAGTATTAAAAACCATTTGTCTCCATTCACTCCTATCAAACACGCTCACGCATGCCTGCTGGAAGTCCAAGCCCCTCGCACACAAAACCTCCTTTACCCCCTCCCTCCAACCCTTCCTAGGCCGACCCCTACCCCGCCTTCCTTCCACTACAGACTGATACACTCTTGAAGTCATTCTGTTTCGCTCCATTCTCTCTACATGTCCGAACCACCTCAACAACCCTTCCTCAGCCCTCTGGACAACAGTTTTGGTAATCCCGCACCTCCTCCTAACTTCCAAACTACGAATTCTCTGCATTATATTCACACCACACATTGCCCTCAGACATGACATCTCCACTGCCTCCAGCCTTCTCCTCGCTGCAACATTCATCACCCACGCTTCACACCCATATAAGAGCGTTGGTAAAACTATACTCTCATACATTCCCCTCTTTGCCTCCAAGGACAAAGTTCTTTGTCTCCACAGACTCCTAAGTGCACCACTCACTCTTTTTCCCTCATCAATTCTATGATTCACCTCATCTTTCATAGACCCATCCGCTGACACGTCCACTCCCAAATATCTGAATACGTTCACCTCCTCCATACTCTCTCCCTCCAATCTGATATTCAATCTTTCATCACCTAATCTTTTTGTTATCCTCATAACCTTACTCTTTCCTGTATTCACCTTTAATTTTCTTCTTTTGCACACCCTACCAAATTCATCCACCAATCTCTGCAACTTCTCTTCAGAATCTCCCAAGAGCACAGTGTCATCAGCAAAGAGCAGCTGTGACAACTCCCACTTTGTGTGTGATTCTTTATCTTTTAACTCCACGCCTCTTGCCAAGACCCTCGCATTTACTTCTCTTACAACCCCATCTATAAATATATTAAACAACCACGGTGACATCACACATCCTTGTCTAAGGCCTACTTTTACTGGGAAAAAATTTCCCTCTTTCCTACATACTCTAACTTGAGCCTCACTATCCTCGTAAAAACTCTTCACTGCTTTCAGTAACCTACCTCCTACACCATACACTTGCAACATCTGCCACATTGCCCCCCTATCCACCCTGTCATACGCCTTTTCCAAATCCATAAATGCCACAAAGACCTCTTTAGCCTTATCTAAATACTGTTCACTTATATGTTTCACTGTAAACACCTGGTCCACACACCCCCTACCTTTCCTAAAGCCTCCTTGTTCATCTGCTATCCTATTCTCCGTCTTACTCTTAATTCTTTCAATTATAACTCTACCATACACTTTACCAGGTACACTCAACAGACTTATCCCCCTATAATTTTTGCACTCTCTTTTATCCCCTTTGCCTTTATACAAAGGAACTATGCATGCTCTCTGCCAATCCCTAGGTACCTTACCCTCTTCCATACATTTATTAAATAATTGCACCAACCACTCCAAAACTATATCCCCACCTGCTTTTAACATTTCTATCTTTATCCCATCAATCCCGGCTGCCTTACCCCCTTTCATTTTACCTACTGCCTCACGAACTTCCCCCACACTCACAACTGGCTCTTCCTCACTCCTACAAGATGTTATTCCTCCTTGCCCTATACACGAAATCACAGCTTCCCTATCTTCATCAACATTTAACAATTCCTCAAAATATTCCTTCCATCTTCCCAATACCTCTAACTCTCCATTTAATAACTCTCCTCTCCTATTTTTAACTGACAAATCCATTTGTTCTCTAGGCTTTCTTAACTTGTTAATCTCACTCCAAAACTTTTTCTTATTTTCAACAAAATTTGTTGATAACATCTCACCCACTCTCTCATTTGCTCTCTTTTTACATTGCTTCACCACTCTCTTAACTTCTCTCTTTTTCTCCATATACTCTTCCCTCCTTGCATCACTTCTACTTTGTAAAAACTTCTCATATGCTAACTTTTTCTCCCTTACTACTCTCTTTACATCATCATTCCACCAATCGCTCCTCTTCCCTCCTGCACCCACTTTCCTGTAACCACAAACTTCTGCTGAACACTCTAACACTACATTTTTAAACCTACCCCATACCTCTTCGACCCCATTGCCTATGCTCTCATTAGCCCATCTATCCTCCAATAGCTGTTTATATCTTACCCTAACTGCCTCCTCTTTTAGTTTATAAACCTTCACCTCTCTCTTCCCTGATGCTTCTATTCTCCTTGTATCCCATCTACCTTTTACTCTCAGTGTAGCTACAACTAGAAAGTGATCTGATATATCTGTGGCCCCTCTATAAACATGTACATCCTGAAGTCTACTCAACAGTCTTTTATCTACCAATACATAATCCAACAAACTACTGTCATTTCGCCCTACATCATATCGTGTATACTTATTTATCCTCTTTTTCTTAAAATATGTATTACCTATAACTAAACCCCTTTCTATACAAAGTTCAATCAAAGGGCTCCCATTATCATTTACACCTGGCACCCCAAACTTACCTACCACACCCTCTCTAAAAGTTTCTCCTACTTTAGCATTCAAGTCCCCTACCACAATTACTCTCTCACTTGGTTCAAAGGCTCCTATACATTCACTTAACATCTCCCAAAATCTCTCTCTCTCCTCTGCATTCCTCTCTTCTCCAGGTGCATACACGCTTATTATGACCCACTTCTCGCATCCAACCTTTACTTTAATCCACATAATTCTTGAATTTACACATTCATATTCTCTTTTCTCCTTCCATAACTGATCATTTAACATTACTGCTACCCCTTCCTTTGCTCTAACTCTCTCAGATACTCCAGATTTAATCCCATTTATTTCCCCCCACTGAAACTCTCCTACCCCCTTCAGCTTTGTTTCGCTTAGGGCCAGGACATCCAACTTCTTTTCATTCATAACATCAGCAATCATCTGTTTCTTGTCATCCGCACTACATCCACGCACATTTAAGCAACCCAGTTTTATAAAGTTTTTCTTCTTCTCTTTTTTAGTAATTGTATACAGGAGAAGGGGTTACTAGCCCATTGCTCCCGGCATTTTAGTCGCCTCATACGACACGCATGGCTTACGGAGGAAAGATTCT
The DNA here is from genome assembly GCF_038502225.1 of Cherax quadricarinatus. Taxonomy (NCBI): domain Eukaryota; kingdom Metazoa; phylum Arthropoda; class Malacostraca; order Decapoda; family Parastacidae; genus Cherax; species Cherax quadricarinatus. Next base: position 12,458 of record NW_027199659.1, on the reverse strand, counting down.
TTTCCACTTCCCCATGGACAATAGAAGAAATAAAAAAGAACAAGAGCTATTATATATATATATATATATATATATATATATATATATATATATATATATATATATATATATATATATATATATATATATATATATATATATATATATTTATATATATATATATATATATATATATATATGTATATATATATGTATATATATATGTATATATATGTATATATGCATATATGTGTGTAAATATATATATATATATATATATATATATATATATATATATATATATATATATATATATATATATATATATATATATATATATATATATATATATATAATATATATATATATATAGTAGGTTGGTAGACAGCAACCACCCAGGGGAGTACTACCGTCCTGCCAGATGACTGTGAAGCGGAAACCTGTAACTGTTTTGCATGATGGTAGGATTGCTGGCCTCTTTTTCTGTCTCATGAACCAGTAAGACGGGAAATCTATCCTGTTGCGGTTCACTTACGGAAAACATTTGATAACGAAGTTGACAAACTCTTAAAGTTAAATATCATAGAACCTTCTAAATCAGCTTTCTGTTCAGCAGTTGTCATGGTTAAGAAATCAGACAATTCTTACCGACTGGCTCAAGATTTTCGTTATTAAATGTTATCACTAAATGGGACGTTGAGCCCATGCCGGTAATCGATCATGACTTGTAAATTTTTCTCTGAATTAGACATCTCACAAGCGTACCATCAAGTGTCATTACACCTAGACTCTAAACCATACACGGCTTTCCCTAATGCAATATCGCACAGTGCCTTACGGCTTGGTCACCGCGTGTGCCACGTATATCCGGCTTATGAGAATATTCCTTTCTGACCTCAAGAATGTTTCAGTGTATTTCGATAATATTTACATCATGATTTATGTCTGGGAGGATCATCTTACTACACTGTCGCTGGTTTTAAAAAGACTAAGAGCTCATTGCCTTACAATCAAACCACAGAAGTGTTTTCTTGGCTATTTCAAAGTACAATACCTCGGGTTTATTATTTCTGACAGTAATTTATCACCTCTTCCTAACAAGACGAAAGCAGTTCTAGAAAGCTCCTTCCTAACTACAAAACAAAATTGCTAAGAAGTTTCCTTGGGTCAGTAAATTTCAAAAGAGAATTTTTGTACATAATTTAAAAGGTCTGACTTCCATTCTCACAGACTATTTAAAAAGTATGTAAAGGAACCTCTTGTTTGTTCTGAAGAGGCTGTAGAAAGCTTCGAACAAAGTAAAGAATACTTTCCAATCCTCCTGTTCTAAAATTACCAGTTATTAATAAAGTCTTTTGTCTCCAAACGGATGCCTTCCATTCAGGACTCGGGGCTGTTCCACTACAGTATTATGATGAGATTCACTTCCCTATATCTTCCACCAGTAAGAAGCTTCTGCGAGGGAAGAAAACTACTCCACTGTGGAGAAGGAATGTTATGCATTGGTATGGGGTGTAAGTGGGTTCAACTACTACTTATATGGAAAACCCTTTGTGCTTGAAACAGATCGCAAGCCACTGATGTACCTGGAAAACTTCAAAGGTTCAAGTAGCCGACTCTTAAGATGGGCTATCCAGTCTTATAAGTTTAAAGTTGTTCATATATATATATATGACTCGGAAAACCACTTCTCAGATTGGCTGAACCGAGGGTGTACATAGTACTTTTCCCTCTGTAACTTAACATACTGCTTCCGACTATAAGTTTAGGAAAGGGGATATTTTGAGGAAAAAAAACTTAAAAAAGTGGGAGGTATGGTTGTTCAGACACCCAGGAACCACTAGCGTGTTACCGCCCACTCTTCCATCTAGTGGGCAGAGGCTAAACTTCAGTTCCTAGCGTCTGAGTTGCTTTAATTTCTATTCCTGGTAGTATTAACCTTACCTGGTGTGGGTTGAAGTTTGAAGAATAACTTCACCTCCACTCTTCTCATGATCAGGTACGGTGATCTACAAGGAGTATTTCTGTTCATTGATACTAATTTACCTGGTTACAAGTCATGACATTGAAGTAGAATACCAGCCTTTGTCTTTCTTCAATGTCATACTTATTTAACACTTATATAACCAGTGTTTTCTTTATTATCAGCTCTGCTGCTGACCTGGTCAACCAGGGTAGACGCTAGTTAATTGGAGCAAGATCCCTGTCTACAGGACGTAGTGGGACATTACGACTCCTCACCTCTAAAATCTGAATTGTGGTGATACAACCAAGTAGTGACAGGATTTTCAGAACATGGGACGAACACCGCCACCCAGGATAACCAACACCATTTCTTCTAAAACATCATCAGAAGACCATCCTGGGCATAAGATTCTCATGTCCCAACATCCTACTGGAACCACAGCGGCCAATATTTATTTTATTTATTTTTAATTAAAATCCTTAGAAAAACATAATTATTATCCATCAAGTTATTCATTTGTTATTTTTCCTTTCTTTTGTTCAATAGGAAGGCGTTCCCCTGACACTGGTAGCACAGAAGACCAGTACAGACACACAGAAGAACAAATATAGTTCAGTAACAGAGAAGACCAGTACAGTAACAGAAGACCAGTACAGTACAGTAACAGAGAAGACCAGTACAGTAACACAGAAGAATGATACAGTAACAGAGACGACCAGTACAGAAAATTAAAACAAAAGAACGGTAGAGTGCAGTACAGAAATGCAGTACAGTAGCAAAGAAAAAATGTACAGCAACAGAGATGAACAATAAGGTTTATGCAGTACGGGGATACCTTTCTGGGATCACGGGGATACCTTTCTGGGATCACGGGGATACCTTTCTGGGATCACGCATGAGTATCATTACATCACGCCTTACATTCACTGCCTCTGCTGCTGCCTCTATATTAAACTGAAGAAGCCTACTGTGTAGGCGAAACGTTTTTGATTGAAGACACCTAACTGTTGGGTCTCACTCCAGCAACACCCACGGTATTGTCCCGGCCCGGGTCTTTTCCAGATGACCTACGTTATGTTAGAGTACCAGACATGTGTACCCAGGAGACCTGTCATCTTCACATCGCTCAACGACTCTCAAACATATATTACTGCCATTTCTAGTTGTTGCAATGTTATCTCTGTTGTGTTAATCAAAAATAAGAACAATATTTTTATTAATGTTATTTTTATTAATGTTAACTCCGGTGAATGAACAAAATAAGAACACTACCGTGGCTCCTATGAGAGTGGCTGGATTGGAAATAATACCACCCTGGTAGACGCTTTTGAATCCAAATTAGCAAATCTTGAATTATAATAACATTAATAATTTGCGACCACTGTCAGCCTCAGAGTTATCTCTGAGTTACCAGACCTTGCCACGTGGAGGCCAGTGGTTCGTCTTTAAGGTCCGCCCCCCCCCCCCTCGCCTTCCCCAGGTTCATGTGTCCAGGAATCCATCCGTGGGCCCCCGGATGTCTACCCTTCCTCACTTCCCTAAGGTCAGCCTCGCCTCTCTCTCTCTGCCTTCCAGCCTCAGCCTTCCCTAGGGTTATGTATCCAGGAATTCATCCGTCCGCCGCCGGATGTTTCCCCTTTCTCACTTTCCCAAGGTCAGCCTCACCAACCTGTATTCATGCCTACCCCAGGTTCATGTATCCAGGAAACCATCCGTCTACCGCCAGATGTCTTCCCTTCCCCACTTCCCCAAGGTCAGCCTCAACTGCATGTATTCATGCTTTCCCCAAGTTCATGTATCCAGGAATCCATCCGTTCGCTCCCGGATGTCTCCCCTTCCCCACTTACCCAAGGTTAGCCTCAACAACAACCTTCCCCAAGTTTATGTATCCAGGAATCCATCCGCTCGCTCCCGGATGTCTTCCCTTCCCCACTTACCTAAGGTCAGCGAGTTAGGTCAGTGCCTTCCCCAGATCAGTGTCTCCAGGAGTCCACTTGGTGTCACCTCAGGTGGAATCCCTTCCCCACTTCCCCAAAGTCAGCGGTATTCTTGCTTTACCCAGGTTCATGTATCCAGGAATCGATCCGTCTACCGCCGGATGTCTTCCCTTCCCCACTTCCCCAAGGTCAGCCTCAACTGCACGCATTCATGCTTTCCCCAGGAATCCATCCGCTCGCTCCCAGATGTCTCCCCTTCCCCACTTACCCAAGGTTAGCCTCAACAACAACCTTCCCCAAGTTTATGTATCCAGGAATCCATCCGCTCGCTCCCTTCCCCACTTACCTAAGGTCAGCGAGTTAGGTCAGTGCCTTCCCCAGATCAGTGTCTCCAGGAGTCCACTTGGTGTCACCTCAGGTGGAAATCCCTTCTCCACTTCCCCAAAGTCAGCGGTATTCTTGCTTTAGTCAGGTTCATGTATCCAGGAATCGATCCGTCTACCGCCGGATGTCTTCTCTTCCCCACAACAGCCTCAACTGTTTATGTATCCAGGAATCCATCCGCTCGCTCCCGGATGTCTTCCCTTCCCCACTTACCTAAGGTCAGCGAGTTAGGTCAGTGCCTTCCCCGGATCAGTGTCTCCAGGAGTCCACTTGGTGTCACCTCAGGTGGAAATCCCTTCTCCACTTCCCCAAAGTCAGCGGTATTCTTGCTTTACCCAGGTTCATGTATCCAGGAATCGATCCGTCTACCGCCGGATGTCTTCCCTTCACCACTTACCCAAGGTCAGCCTCAACTGCTGGTATTCATGCCTTTCCCAGGTTTATGTATCCAGGAATCCATCCGTTCGCTCCCGGATGTCTCCCCTTCCCCACTTACCTAAGGTCAGCCTCAACTACAACCTTCCCCAAGCTCATGTATCCAGGAATCCATCCGTTCGCTCCCGGATGTTTCCCCTTCCCCACTTACCTAAGGTCGGCGGTGCCTTCCCCGGATCAGTGTCTCCAGGAATCCACTTGTGTCACTGAGTGGACTCCCTTCCCCACTTCCCCAGAGTCAGCGGTTGCCACCCTCAGTGACCTTGCTGAATGGAAACTTGGTCTTGTCTAGCTGGTCTACGGTAGTGACTGTCCAGGTAGGTGGAATTACTGGAGGGGACACACAGTAAACTGCGTCCAGTAATTACATCCACCAAGACAGCCTGGAACCGTAGACCAGCTGGACGAGACGAAGCTCGTACACAGCTCGGCCACCTCGGGGGCTAATTAATTACAATTTTGGAATTCCTCTTATGTTACACTATGAATTTATACTGAGAACAAGTTTTTTTTAACTTATTTAGCAGTTTAAATGTGTTTGTGAGCGACATTCTATGTGAAATATGTAAATATATAAAGATGAACACGTTTGAGACACTAGTGGAGGACTGTGTGTCGTGTGTAACATGTTATTTTGTATAAATGAATGTAATATCTACGTGTTATTGTATATTGGTGTCATATGTACCTGTTCTTGTGTGTTCACGAATGTCATGTGTACATGTTATTATGTATGAAAAAGTATCAAATTCAAATCTCTAAATTTCCTCTATGAAAACTATAACAAATTTATAATAATAGCTATTTCTGGTGTTTCGTAAATGAATTTGAAGGTCGGATATATACATACATGCGCGCACACATGTATATGTGTGTGTGTGTATATACAGAGTTTTACATAATGTGTTAATAAAGCTGTGTTTAGAGTGACACCTGGTCTACATGATGGCTTACTCTGTATATACTGTCTTCTGAGCAAAGTACAATGACATCACACGTCTTTAAGACCACAGGTGACATCACACGTCTTTAAGACCACAGGTGACATCACACGTCTTTAAGACCACAGGTGACATCACACGTCTTTAAGACCACAGGTGACATCACACGTCTTTAAGACCACAGGTGACATCACACGTCTTTAAGACCACAGGTTTCTTTAAGACCACAGGTGACATCAACAACATTATCTAACACCAAGTTTTTTGTGTAAATCTTTACCGTCTTTCTTGCATATTATAACTTAATTCAACACTATTGCTCTCAAAACATTTGCTAAGATTAAATACATTTTTAACTCTAGTATATTTTTATCAAACCTATAAATCCACCTAAGTGTTGCTTCCCTTTATATAAGTGTTTTTCACTTGGGTATTTCATTGTTTACACTTGATGCATATATTAATTTCCCTTTCAGAATTCACACTCTTCTTTGGTACGCATATTTTGTCTTTTCCATCATTTCATCCATCATATTTCTGACACACTTTATGCTCAACAGTCTTATTCCATTATAATTATTACATTCTTTAAAGTTTTCCCTTTTCTTTTATAAACATTATGAACAAAATCATTAAGTATTCCAGGACTTTATTACAACTGCCTCACAAACTTCAATCTTAATACATTCTAAATTTCCCAGTTTTATTCTTCTTATTGACTCATTTCTTTTATTCTGACTGACTAACTGTTGACAGCAGAGTCAGCCAGGCTGACAGCAGAGTCAGCCAGGCTGACAGCAGAGTCAGCCAGGCTGACAGAGTCAGGGCTGACAGCAGAGTCAGTGACAGCAGAGTCAGCCAGGCTGACAGCAGAGTCAGCTCTTCTTTATTGTGAATTATTATGTAGTTCATATAAGTTTTCTTCTGATGTTTACTTTTCACTTTCATCTACACATACACATCACTACAAACACACTACTACGTACACATATATATACATGTGTACACGTTCTCATAAGCATATCTACACTCTCTCACGCCACTGTTTAAATTAATGAGTTCTATATGAATAGTGTAAGAAAATTAAGAAAATTCTTGATCATGTTATTTAAATTTTCTTAAGAAACTGGAATGAGGGTTACAATATTTTGATGAAATATTTTGGAAAAGGATATAAATATGTGAAGAAGTGATTAACTTCAGAGACTTGGAGTTAAAACAGAGATATTCTTATAAATTATCTTAATAAACATTTAGTTTAATTAGAATTAATTATTAAATAATTCTCTCAGTTTTCTCATACTCTCTTCTCTCACCTCTTCAATAATGACATAAGAAACATTCACCACAACTGATGGATAAAAAAAAAAAAACTCGGTGATGAAAATAAAAACTATCAACCTGGATGATTCGATCTACTGATAATAAGAATTTTGGTGGTGGCTGCCACAACCTGGCCAGTACGACTGGCCAGTACGACTGTTGTTAATGTCTCCCAGACTGTTGTTATGTACTGTGATGTATCAATGTTAACATATATTACACACTGAATGTTGTGGTGCACTATGTTGCAGAGATATATGACACACTGAATGTTGTGGTGCACTGTGTATATGACACACTGAATGTTGTGGTGCAATGTTGCTCCCAATGTTGTGGTGCACTATGTTGCAGAGATATATGACACTGTGTTGTGGTGCACTGTTGCATATATGACACACTGAATGTTGTGGTGCACTATGTTGCAGAGATATATGACACACTGAATGTTGTGGTGCACTATGAGACACACTGAATGTTGTGGTGCACTATAGAGATATATGACACACTGAATGTTGTGGTGCACTATGTTGCAGAGATATATGACACACTGAATGTTGTGGTGCACTATGTTGCAGAGATATATGACACACTGAATGTTGTGGTGCACTATGTTGCAGAGATATATGGCATATAGCTGGAAAGTAATGAAAAAGACAAAACTGTAGAAGGGAACTATTGAATGAAGGAGTTTGTTTCACAGGTGAAAGTTCCTCTCTGCTGTTATGTGTTTTTTCACCACCATCGTTGTGTTGTGATGTGTATAAAGTCTGTCTGATACACCAGAGTTAATAACACTGTATGTAACCTGTCTGGTAAATACCTGATAGAAAACTTATTGACAGGATTCTTTTCTTAGGATTCTGTTGGTAGGAATCAAGTTTATAAGACTGGACGCTATTATGAGATTACTACTGGAAGGACTGTTACCAGAAGACTTTTAGTAGAAGACCTCCGGTAGGTTTCTGTTGGAAATAGTTTTGGCAACACTCTATTGGTAAAAGACTTTAGGTAGCGATTCGTTTGTAACGTATAAGATGAATAAAACGAGACTCACGAAATCGTAATGGCACGATTGCAAACAAACCAAACCACGGGCGGGATTTGAACCCGCGGTCAGAGAGTCTCAAATCCCGCCCGTGGTATGGTTTGGTTAAGATGAATCAAGTCAGATGGTTTTACAGTGACATATAAAACAGTGTATTAACACACAAAACATGAAAGTAACTCATAAGTATCATAACAATAAAAAAGTATAGTGACACAAATCATTAGATAAACACATAAAAAAGTAAATTGAGACATAAAACAGTGTAGTGACAAATAAATAAGTACAATAACACATAAAAAAAGCTTAATAACAAACAAACCATCATAATTACACACAAAAATATATGTAATATAAAACAGTACAATAACACAGAAGACCAGTACAGTACAATAACACAGAAGACCAGTACAGTACAATAACACAGAAGACCAGTACAGTACAATAACACAGAAGACCAGTACAGTACAATAACACAGAAGACCAGTACAGTACAATAACACAGAAGACCAGTACAGTACAATAACACAGAAGACCAGTACAGTACAATAACACAGAAGACCAGTACAGTACAATAACACAGAAGACCAGTACAGTACAATAACACAGAAGACCAGTACAGTACAATAACACAGAAGACCAGTACAGTACAATAACACAGAAGACCAGTACAGTACAATAACACAGAAGACCAGTACAGTACAATAACACAGAAGACCAGTACAGTACAATAACACAGAAGACCAGTACAGTACAATAACACAGAAGACCAGTACAGTACAATAACACAGAAGACCAGTACAGTACAATAACACAGAAGACCAGTACAGTACAATAACACAGAAGACCAGTACAGTACAATAACACAGAAGACCAGTACAGTACAATAACACAGAAGACCAGTACAGTACAATAACACAGAAGACCAGTACAGTACAATAACACAGAAGACCAGTACAGTACAATAACACAGAAGACCAGTACAGTACAATAACACAGAAGACCAGTACAGTACAATAACACAAGACCAGTACAGTACAGTACAGACCAGTACAGTACAGTAACACAGAAGACCAGTACAGTACAATAACACAGAAGACCAGTACAGTACAATAACACAGAAGACCAGTACAGTACAATAACACAGAAGACCAGTACAGTACAATAACACAGAAGACCAGTACAGTACAATAACACAGAAGACCAGTACAGTACAATAACACAGAAGACCAGTACAGTACAATAACACAGAAGACCAGTACAGTACAATAACACAGAAGACCAGTACAGTACAATAACACAGAAGACCAGTACAGTACAATAACACAGAAGACCAGTACAGTACAATAACACAGAAGACCAGTACAGTACAATAACACAGAAGACCAGTACAGTACAATAACACAGAAGACCAGTACAGTACAATAACACAGAAGACCAGTACAGTACAATAACACAGAAGACCAGTACAGTACAATAACACAGAAGACCAGTACAGTACAATAACACAGAAGACCAGTACAGTACAATAACACAGAAGACCAGTACAGTACAATAACACAGAAGACCAGTACAGTACAATAACACAGAAGACCAGTACAGTACAATAACACAGAAGACCAGTACAGTACAATAACACAGAAGACCAGTACAGTACAATAACACAGAAGACCAGTACAGTACAATAACACAGAAGACCAGTACAGTACAATAACACAGAAGACCAGTACAGTACAATAACACAGAAGACCAGTACAGTACAATAACACAGAAGACCAGTACAGTACAATAACACAGAAGACCAGTACAGTACAATAACACAGAAGACCAGTACAGTACAATAACACAGAAGACCAGTACAGTACAATAACACAGAAGACCAGTACAGTACAATAACACAGAAGACCAGTACAGTACAATAACACAGAAGACCAGTACAGTAAATAACACATACAGTACAGTAACACAGAATACCAGAACAGTATACGACCAGTACGGTACAGTACGCAGAAGACCAGCACAGTACACTAACACAGAAGACCAGTACAGTACAATAACACAGAAGACCAGTACAGTATAATACACACAGTACCAGTGCAGTACAGTACAGTAACGAAGAGGACCAGTACGGTACAGTAACACAGAAGACCAGCACAGTACAAAAACAGAGAAAACCAGTACAGTCCAAACCACAAAAGACCAGTACAGCACAGTAACACAGATGACCAGTACAGAACAATAACACAGAATACCAGTACATTACAAGAACAGAAAACCAGTACAGTACAGTAACACAGAAGACCAGTACAGTACAGTAACACAGATGACCAGTACAGAACAATACACAGAATTCCAGTACAGTACATTAAAACACAGGATCAGTACTTTACAGTAACACATAAAACAACGCAGTACACTAACACAGAAGACCAACACAGTACAATAACACACAGGACCAGTACAGTGCAATACACACAATATCAGTACAGAACAGTACAGTAACACAGAGGAACAGTACGGTAGAGAAACACAAAAGACCAGCACAGTACAATAACACAAAAAGACCAGAACAGTACAGTAACACAGAAGACCAGTACAGTACAATAACACAGAAGAACAGTACAGTACAATAACACAGAAGACCAGTACAGTACAATAACACAGAAGACCAGTACAGTACAATAACACAGAAGACCAGTACAGTACAATAACATAGAAGACAGTACAATAACACAGAAGACCAGTACAGTACAATAACACAGAAGACCAGTACAGTACAATAACACAGAAGACCAGTACAGTACAATAACACAGAAGACCAGTACAGTACAATAACACAGAAGACCAGTACAGTACAATAACACAGAAGACCAGTACAGTAAAATAGACAGTACAATAACACAGAAGACCAGTACAGTACAATAACACAGAAGACCAGTACAGTACAATAACACAGAAGACCAGTACAGTACAGTAACACAGAAGACCAGTACAGTACAATAACACAGAATACGAGTACAGTACAGTAACACAGTGGACCAGTACGGTACAGTAACAAAGAACACCGGTACAGTACAATAACACAGAGGACTAGCACTGTACAGTAAGACAGTGGACTAGTACAGTAACACAGAAGACGAATACAGAACAGTTACACAGAAGACCAGAACAGTACAGTAACACAGAAGACCAGTGCAGTACTATAACACAGACGAGCAATACAATTCATTAACACAGAAGACCAGTACAGTACAATAATACAGACGAGCCAGTACAATTCACAGAAAACAGTACAATAAGACCAGTACAGTACAATAACACGGAAGACTAGTACAGCAAAATAACACAGAATATCAGAGCAGAACAATAACACAGAAGACCAGTACAATACAAAAACACGGAAGACCAGAACAGAACAATAACACAGAAGACCAGTACAGTACAATAACACAGAAGACCAGTACAGTACAATAACACAGAAGACCAGTACAGTACAATAACACAGAAGACCAGTATAGTACAATAACACAGAAGACTAATACAGTACAATAACGCTGAAAACCAGTACATTACAATAACACAGAAGACCAGTACAGTTCACTAACACATAAGACAAGTACAGAACAATACACAGAATACCAGCGCAGTACATTAACACAGAGGACTAGTACGGTACAGTAACACAGGCGACCAGCACAGTACACCAACACAGTACAATAACACAGAAGACTATAACAGTACAATGCACACAATACCAGCGCAGTACAGTACAATAACACAGAAGACCAGTACAGTAAAACACAGAAAACTCAAAACAGAAGACCAGTACAGTAACAGAAGACCAGTAAAAACACAGAAGAGTACCAACAGTAAAAAGACAGTACAGTAACACAGAAGACCTGTTCAGTACAATAGCACAAAAGACCCGTACAGAACAATACACAGAATACCATAACAGTATACGACCAGCACAGTACACTAACACAGATCAGTAAAGCTTAATAACACAGAAGACCAGCAAAGTATAATACACACAATACCAGTGAAGTACAGTACAGTAACGCAGAGGACCAGTACGGTACAGAAACACAGAAGACAAACACAGTACAGTAACACAGAAGACCTGTACAGTACAATAGCACAAAAGACCAGTACAGTACAATAACACAGAAGGCCAGTACAGTACAATAATACAGAATACTAACGCAGAACAAAAACACAGAAGACCAGTACAGTACAATAACAAAAAAGACCAGTACAGTACAGTAACACGGAAGACCAGAGAAGTACTATAACAGAGACGGGCAATACAGTTCATTAACACAGAAGACCAGTAGAGTACAATAACATAGAAGGCCAATACAATACAATAACACAGGTGACCAGTACAGAACAATAACACAGAAGACTAGTACAGCACAATAACACAGATCAGTACAGTACAGTAA
>NW_027199658.1:2500-29588 GCF_038502225.1 Cherax quadricarinatus | reverse complement strand
CTTTCCATAATTGATCATTCAGCATTACTGCTATTCCTTCTTTAGCTCTAATTAACTCAAATATACCTGACCTAATCCTATTTCATTCTCAAAAATATTTTGTATTTCCACACATGCAATCTGAGTGATTCCTTTTGTTTCAACATATAAAAAGGGAAATAGGATGATTATCATAGTGCTAATAGTACACAATACTGATGTGTTGATGAATAAGAGACATGTGTAGCACTTAGGTATCTATTGCTTAAACGTTTCATAAGCATATATGATTACAGCTAAATACAGGCCAAAATAATACTGGAGACAGTAGTAGTAGTTTTTAAGGCGATCAGTGGATGAGATAGAGGGGATATGATAACGACATTTTAAATACTGGGAGGTATAGACAAGGTGGACAGAGACAAGATGTTCCAGAGATGGGACACAGCAACAAGGGGTCACAGTTGGAAGTTGAAGACTCAGATGAATCACAGGGATGTTAGGAAGTATTTCTTCAGTCACACATAGCTTTACTCACACACACACACACACACGTACGCACACACACACACACACACACACATACACATACACACACAGGAACAAGCACTTGTAAGCTGTAGTACACACGCAAACACACACATACACAGGATTTCACACCGTCCTGTGAACTGACCATCTGAACCTTGCTCCTCTCCCCCCCCTCTTCCTATCCTAAGTAGAGACCTATCTCTACCTTTCTCACTCTTTACCTATATCTCTCTCTCTACCTATCACTCTCTACCTATCTCTCTCTCTCTCTTCCCTCTCCCATCTCTCCCCTCTAACATCTCTTACCTCTAACACCTCCCCCCCTCTAACATCTCTCCCCCTCTAACATCTCTCCCCCTCTAACATCTCTCCCCCTCTAACATCTCTCCCCTCCCATTATCTCTCCCCTCTCCCTTTCCCCATCTCTCTGCCCTCCTCCCCTCCCTCTCCCCCTAGCCTCTCTCCCCTCTCGCTCTTCCATCTCCCCCCTCTTTCCCCCTTCTCCCCCTCTCTGCCCCCTCTCTCTCCCCCTCTTTGCCTTCTCTTTCTCTCTCTCTCTCCCTCTCCCCCCCCTCTCTCTCTCTCTCTCTCTCTCTCTCTCTCTCTCTTGCTCTCTCTCTCTCTCTTGCTCTCTCTCTTCCCCATTTTCCCTTCTAACTCTCCCCTCTCCTACTCTTCCCTTCACTCTCTCTCCCCCTCTACCTTTCCCTTCTCTCTTCTCTCACAAAAAAAAAAAAAAAATAAAAAAAGAAAAAAAAAAAAAAAAAAAAAAATAAAAAAAAAATGGTGGGGACTCGCAGGAACCAAGGATCAGATGAGAATGGTTCTGGTAGGGAGGAGTGGATGGAGGAGCAGTGGAAAAGGATGGAACAAGAGTGGGAGAGAAAATTAGGAGAGCTTTCTGAAAAAATGGAGAAAGAGCTCTCTGTGAAATTGGAAAAGAGGTTGGAGAAGGAGACAAAGAATTGGGAGGCACAAGTCGAAACTGCAGTAGCCAAGATAAGGGTCCTAGAAGTTGAGATAAATAGGCTGAAGCGAGTTACAGGGGCAGTGACCAGAGAAGACACAGCATATGAAGCTGCGAGGCCGAACAGGAAGGAAGGAATTATGAATTATGCTAAGGTCATATCAGCCTGCCAAGGAGGACCAAGGAGTGAAAGGGAAGAACAGCTGGTTGCAGATGGAGAGGGTGATAGGTCGAATGCTGAGGCACAACCAGGCTATCAAGAGCCACTGGAAAAATCAAGGGAGAAACTGACCACATACAGGCAGGATCCAGAGTCACAGAGGGTGAGGCAATGGGAGGAAGAAAGGGCAAAATCAGTGTTTATCCATGGGCTTCAGGAGAGAGAGGAAAGGACACACACTGAAAGGCAGCAGGAAGAAAGAAAGGAGATTGAGAAAATCATCACGGAAATAGGTGAAGAGATGGACGAGATTGTAAATTTTCAGAGAATAGGGGGGTACTCGAAGGGGAGAAACCGACCAATCAAGCTGATTCTCAGGACGGAAACAGTGCGGAACAGGATCCTCCAAGAGAAACCACGATTGAAATACTCGGAAGAGTACAAGAGGGTGTTCCTAGACAGAGACAGAACAAAATCAGAACGACAGCAGCTGAGGGAGAGGACAAAAAAGCGAAAGGAGCTAGGAAAAGAGACAAGGATGGAACCAGCAGAGGTCAGTCAGAGCAGAACAGAACAGCAAGGGCAAGCACACACACAACTATTCTCAGAACCATACAACCTATCACACCATCCCAACACACACTACAATCCATACCCACAGCCTCCACCCAACACCGAGCTATAGAATCCCACAGTATGCCACCAGGTCTCCCACCCTCACAGGCCCCCCAAACCACAGTGTTGGAAAGGAAACTGAAGGTATGGTACACAAACGCTGATGGAATAACAAATAAGTGGGAGGAGTGGCATGAAAGAGTCAAAGAAGCATCACCGGACATCATAGCTCTCACAGAAACCAAGCTTACAGGTATGATAACAGATGCCATCTTTCCAACGGGATACCAAATCCTGAGGAAAGACAGAGGGAACAGGGGGGGTGGAGGAGTGGCGTTGCTGATCAAAAATCGCTGGAATTTTGATGAGCTGGAGAGAGGAGACAGCGGAGAAGAAAGTGATTACATAGTGGGAACACTTCACTCTGGAGGTCCCAAGGTGGTAATAGCAGTGATGTATAACCCACCACAGAACAGCAGGAGGCCAAGGCAAGAGTACGACGAGAGCAATAGAGCGATGGTTGACACACTGGCTAGAGTGGCCAGAAGAGCTCATGCATGCAGGGCAAAGCTCCTGATCATGGGTGACTTTAACCACAAGGAGATCGATTGGGAGAACTTGGACCCACATGGGGGCCAAGATACATGGAGGGCTAAGATGATGGAGGTGGTACTGGAAAACTTCATGTGCCAACACGTAAGGGACACTACAAGAGAGAGAGGAGAGGATGAACCAGCAAGGCTGGACTTAGTATTCACCTTGAGTAGTGCAGATATCGAGGACATCACATATGAAAGACCCCTTGGGGCCAGTGACCATGTGGTTTTAAGCTTCGAATACACAGTAGAGCTACAAGTGGAGGGAGAAGCAGGAAGGCCAGGACGAATGAAGCCAAACTACAAGAAAGGGGACTACACAGGAATGAGGAACTACCTGAACGGGGTTCAGTGGGACAGAGAACTGGCAGGGAAGCCAGTTAATGAGATGATGGAATATGTAGCAACAAAATGCAAGGAGGCTGAGGAGAGGTTTGTACCCAAGGGTAACAGGATTAATGAAAAAGCCAGGATGAGCCCATGGTTTACCCAAAGGTGCAGGGAGGCAAAAACCAAGTGTGCTAGGGAATGGAAGAAATATAGAAGGCAAAGGACCCAGGAGAATAAGGAGAACAGTCGTAGAGCCAGAAACGAATATGCACAGATAAGAAGGGAGGCCCAAAGACAATATGAAAATGACATAGCAGCGAAAGCCAAATCTGACCCGAAACTGTTGTACAGCCACATCAGGAGGAAAACAACAGTCAAGGACCAGGTAATCAGGCTAAGGAAGGAAGGAGGAGAGACAACAAGAAATGACCGTGAAGTATGTGAAGAACTCAACAAGAGATTCAAAGAAGTGTTCACAGAGGAGACAGAAGGGACTCCAGAAAGACGGAGAGGTGGGGCACACCACCAAGTGCTGGACACAGTGCACACAACCGAGGAAGAAGTGAAGAGGCTTCTGAGTGAGCTAGATACCTCAAAGGCAATGGGGCCAGATAACATCTCCCCATGGGTATTGAGAGAGGGAGCAGAGGCGCTATGTGTACCCCTAACAACAATATTCAATACATCTATCGAAACAGGGAGATTGCCTGAGGCATGGAAGACAGCAAATGTAGTCCCAATCTTTAAAAAAGGAGACAGACATGAAGCATTAAACTACAGACCAGTGTCACTGACATGTATAGTATGCAAAATCATGGAGAAGATTATCAGGAGAAGAGTGGTGGAACACCTAGAAAGGAACGATCTCATCAACAGCAGCCAACATGGTTTCAGGGACGGGAAATCCTGTGTCACAAACCTACTGGAGTTCTATGACATGGTGACAGCAGTAAGACAAGAGAGAGAGGGGTGGGTGGATTGCATTTTCTTGGACTGCAAGAAGGCGTTTGACACAGTTCCACACAAGAGATTGGTGCAAAAACTGGAGGACCAAGCAGGGATAACAGGGAAGGCACTACAATGGATCAGGGAATACTTGTCAGGAAGACAGCAGCGAGTCATGGTACGTGGCGAGGTGTCAGAGTGGGCACCTGTGACCAGCGGGGTCCCGCAGGGGTCAGTCCTAGGACCAGTGCTGTTTCTGGTATTTGTGAACGACATGACGGAAGGAATAGACTCTGAGGTGTCCCTGTTTGCAGATGACGTGAAGTTGATGAGAAGAATTCACTCGATCGAAGACCAGGCAGAACTACAAAGGGATCTGGACAGGCTGCAGACCTGGTCCAGCAATTGGCTCCTGGAGTTCAATCCCACCAAGTGCAAAGTCATGAAGATTGGGGAAGGGCAAAGAAGGCCGCAGACGGAGTACAGTCTAGGGGGTCAGAGACTACAAACCTCACTCAAGGAAAAAGATCTTGGGGTGAGTATAACACCAGGCACATCTCCTGAAGCGCACATCAACCAAATAACTGCTGCAGCATATGGGCGCCTAGCAAACCTCAGAACAGCATTCCGACATCTTAATAAGGAATCATTCAGGACCCTGTACACCGTGTATGTTAGGCCCATATTGGAGTATGCGGCACCAGTTTGGAACCCACACCTAGCCAAGCACGTGAAGAAACTAGAGAAAGTGCAAAGGTTTGCAACAAGACTAGTCCCAGAGCTAAGAGGTATGTCCTACGAGGAGAGGTTAAGGGAAATCAACCTGACGACACTGGAGGACAGGAGAGATAGGGGGGACATGATAACGACATACAAAATACTGAGAGGAATTGACAAGGTGGACAAAGACAGGATGTTCCAGAGATTGGACACAGTAACAAGGGGACACAGTTGGAAGCTGAAGACACAGATGAATCACAGGGATGTTAGGAAGTATTTCTTCAGCCACAGAGTAGTCAGTAAGTGGAATAGTTTGGGAAGCGATGTAGTGGAGGCAGGATCCATACATAGCTTTAAGCAGAGGTATGATAAAGCTCACGGCTCAGGGAGAGTGACCTAGTAGCGATCAGTGAAGAGGCGGGGCCAGGAGCTCGGACTCGACCCCCGCAACCTCAACTAGGTGAGTACAACTAGGTGAGTACACACACACACACACACACACACACACACACACACACACACACACACACACACACACACACACACACACACACACACACACACACACACACACACACACACAAACACACACACACATATACACACACAGAAAAATCCTGTGTCACAAACCTACTGGAGTTCTATGACAAGGTGACAGCAGTAAGATAAAACATAGGAAAAGGATCTTGGTGTGAATAAATTACCAAGAACATCTGCTGAGGTGCACATCAATCAGATAACTGCTGCAGCACATGGGCCCCTGGCAAACCTATACCTCATTAAGGAATCGTTCAAGATTCTGTACACCGTGTACGTCAGGCCCATATTGGAATATGCAGCATCAGTTTGGTCACGTCAAGAAATTAGAGGAACTACTGAGGTTTGCACCAGAGGAAAGGTCATGGGAAATTGGCCAGACGAGACTGGGGGAGAGGAGATTTAGGGGAGACATGTTAACGTCATATAAAATACTGTGAGGAATTGACAAGGTGGACAAAGACAGGATGTTCCAGAGATGGGAAACAGAAACAAGAGGTCACGATTGGAAGTTGAAGACTCAGATGAGTCTAAATGATGTAAGGAAGTATTTCTTCAGCCATAGAGTTGTCCTCGATTATTAGCAGCTATATCGTAAGCTTAAGGCAGAGTTAAAGGATAGAAGAAGAGAAATTCAAAGATTGAACGGTATGTGTAAGGATTTCCCTAGCAACACCGTCCTCGATGTTCGAACCATCGACTGGATGCTTATGGGAACTGAAGGAACGATGCTGAAGCTGGAGAAGGTTCAGGAGACTGTTGTGAAGACCTGCATCTTTTTTATTTTTTTTGTTAACAGACGAATGTAAATCGATAATCTAGGACCATTCAATGAAGACCATTCCAGCGAGGACCAGTGTTAACATTATAACGCCAGTGAAGACATCAAAGTGAAGACATGCATGAAGACATCCCATGAAGACATCCCAGGGTAGACCATCTCTACAGATACCACCGATAACGTCACATCAAATACATCCACTGAAGGTAAGAATAATGTTATACTTGGTGACAGGTTAAGTTCATGGACAGGGCTTTGTCGTAGAGATAGGAAGAGGAAGCAGAGGGTGTGTTTTCTTGGGGCTGGGATGCAGGATACTGTTAACCGTCTGGACAACATCATAGAAGGTAATAGGAACAATCCTATTATCTGTCTCAGTGTGGGAATGAGGAATGAGGACCTGAATAGCAGGTATAGGTCAGCAGTAGAGATAATTAGGAAGAAGGGAGGGCACACTGTAATATGTTGCCTTCTGCCAAGGAGAGGAGTTGGAAATGAATATTTGTTCAGGGTAGTTGATGTTAATTACTGGCTGAACAAACACTGTAAGGAAATGCAAGATCGTTAATAGATACCTGGGACCTGTTCTATGGCAGAAATAACATTCATGCCAGGGATGAGGTTCACATAACTAGAGCTGACGTGGAGGCGCTGGTCAATGCGGTGGAGGTAGCTGTTAGGGTTTTACACTAGAAATATATTTTATTTTTTTTTTGTGAGAAAGGAATGAATTCTCTGTGTAGCGATGTTGAGAGTTTTAGAGAAACCAGTTATAGGCAGATTGAAGTAGAGCTACTGGTGAATATTGCGAAGCAGTGGCACTAGGTGACAAGGACAGAAGAGACGGTGGAAGAACAGAAGTGAGGTGAAAGGGAAAAAAGAAAAACAGAATGTAGGATAATTGATTCATAAGAAGATGTCACTGAACTTCAGGGGGATTCAACCTTATTTCGTGGTCAAGAAAGTGGCTGCTGCAGTTTAATGCAGATAAATGCAAAGTCCTGAAGCTCGGAAATGTATATAACCCTAGTGATTATAAACTAAATAATGAAGAACTTGGTCGAACAGAATGCGAGAAGGAATTGGGAGTTAAGGTAAACATCCCACAGTCTTGGCACAAACACTCATCATAGCACTTACCTGGCCAGAATTTGACTATAAAGTTGCTAATTGGGTCGTACCATATTTACTAGATGTTGCACGGCCATTACAGAACCCTGAAACCAAGACAACAATGCTTTAGCGTACGTAATAAGGCAAACAGATTACTGGGGTTTATATCAGGTATAAGTAACAAGAGTCAAGAGGTTATACTACAGCTCTACACAGCATTAGAAAGGCCTCACTTAAATTATGCAGTTCAGTTCTGATCTCCATAGTACAGAATAGATATAAATTCGTTGGAGAATATTAAAGAAGAATGACAAAATCAACACTTCACATCATCAGCACCACTTATCACCATCTTACATCATTAACACCTCACAGTACCAACATCTTACAACATCATTATCTTAAAGGAAATGTAAACACATAAGCAGTATAATGTGATGCTTTATTGACAACGTTTCGCCCACACAGTGGGTTTTATCAAGTCACAAAATTGATAAAGCCCACTGTGTTGGTGAAACGTTGTCAATAAAGGATCACATTATACTGCTTATGTGTTTATATTTCCATTGTGTCAGTATTTTATACCATTTATTTTCAACATTATTTTAGACCAAACACTCCTCACTCCATCTATGTAGTTAAAACCATCATCATTTCTCACTACCAACTCCTCATACTTTCAATACCTGACACTAATAACAACTTATACAATTAATAACTTATAACGTACACACATCCCACCATTAACACCTCGCAGCGTCAACACTTTCCACCATCAACACCTCCCACCATCATCACCTTACACCATCAGTGCCTCTTATCTTCAACATCTCATACCTTCTTTACCTCACACTATCATTTGCTCCTTCCATTAACACGTCACACCTTCAAAACTTCACTATATCAGCGTCTACACCATCAACACTTCACGTCATTAACACCTCACATCATCAGTACCTCCCACTATCAACAACTCACTCCATCATCACCTCATTCCGTCAACACTTCACTCCATCATCACCTCATTCCGTCAACACTTCACTCCATCAACACATCACACCATTAACAATTTACACCACCATTAACTCACACTATCAGCTATTCAAAATGTCATCACCTCACACATTCAACATCTCACATCGTTAACATCATTCAGCACCAACACCTTACACCACTAACACCTCACAGTGCAACCATACACCACCACCATCACCTTACACCACCATCCTCTCACACTACAAACACCTCACGCTATCAATTCCAGAAATGGCTTGGACTGAGCACAGATCGATGAGGAACTTTCGTCTCGCCATTTAGCTACTCAAACATAACATCGTTCAGTGCAATTCAATATTTCCTATTTGTGAGTCAGTCATTTATCCAGGCACGATGTTTGCCTCCTGTGCCATGTACCTATATTTGGGACATAAATCTTTGACGGAGTACTTTGTCAAATGCATTTTGAATATTTAAATGCTACATTTGTTCGGAATTTTTCTTTATCATAGCTCTTCCTATATAATAATAGAATTAGAGTAAGTTAGTATACCTGGAGAGAGTTCCGGGGGTCAACGGCCCGAGGCCCGGTCTGTGACCAGGCCTCA
Organism: Cherax quadricarinatus; assembly: GCF_038502225.1. Lineage (NCBI taxonomy): Eukaryota > Metazoa > Arthropoda > Malacostraca > Decapoda > Parastacidae > Cherax > Cherax quadricarinatus. Next base: position 20,710 of record NW_027199658.1, on the reverse strand, counting down.
TGGTGGACCAGGATCTTATCAACCAGGCTCTTACCGCTAGCCGCACGTAGTCCAACGTACGACCCACAGCCCGGCTGGTCAGGTACTGACTTTAGGTGCCTGTCCAGTGCCTTCCTGAAGACAGTCAGGGGTTTATTGGTAATCCCCCTTATGTATGCTGGCAGGCAATTGAACAGTCTTGGGTCTCTCACACTTATTGTGTTGTCTCTTATCGTGCTAGTGGCACCCCTGCTTTTCATTTTTTTTTCTTTTTTTTACTTTTTAGGTTATCGTTACTGCTTTATGCAAAATTTCAAAATCTTTACCATTTACAGTCCTGTTTACTATTTGTAACAATGTGTAGGTTATTAGTCAATTAAAAAAAAATTTATGCCTTACATTCACTGTTTATAATAGTTCTCATTCATCCCTCTCGTTTTGTTTCATCCAATTCATGTTTTATTTTTCATGTTATTTTATCCGGTTCGATATTTATGTTTATATTTTAAATCTCCTCCAAAATAAATCCTGTTTGTGTTTAATAGTTCTATCCGATTTATATTACTTATATTTCAGTGCCTCTCATCAAGGTTTACCACACGTGCAACATCTGCGTATCTTTATTGTAGACGTTTCGCCATCCAGTGACTATCTATATTGATAAGCCACTGGATGGCGAAACGTCTACAATAAAGATACCCAGATGTTGCACATGTGTCTCAGTTTTCATCTTGTCGGTATTGTATACCATTCTTGTACAAGGTTGACCGTACTGCAGGTGGGTATCACCATAAAATTAATTTGAATCACAGAATTTATGTTTATTTAAAACTGAGCAGGAGTAAAACTGAGCAGGAGTTAAACTGAGCAGGAGTTAAACTGAGCAGGAGTTAAACTGAGCAGGAGTTAAACTGAGCAGGAGTTAAACTGAGCAGGAGTTAAACTGAGCAGGAGTTAAACTGAGCAGGAGTTAAACTGAGCAGGAGTGAAACTGAGCAGGAGTTGTCTGAGCAGGAGTTAAACTGTTATATTAGAGGAATTACAAGGTGGTTTGGATTAAACTAAGATTCACAAAGAGCCATAACACTTGGATGCAATGATGATGCAAATGCTAATAATTCGTCTTTTTTGGGATATGCAACTAATATTCGTGCAAAAAAATTTTTAATTCGTCACACGGAACTGTTCTGCCAAATAGAATATTTGATTAAAATTCCTGGTCTCAATGGTTACCTGATTACGTTTGCTTTCTACACAGATTAATGAATTTTGGGTATAACACACTCAAACAAGAATGTTAAATGAATGGAAAAAACTAACCGTAAGAAGAGGAGAAAAGGATCCTGGAGTATCAAGAAATATTCTGTGAGTAGCAGAACTATCAGAATATTAGGTATTACAACTATATACTTCAGCACAAAACACTAGACACAATATTGATTATGTTACCCTGGTTAAACAGCATCCTGAATATGTCGTCCAGCTGCAGTCTCCAAATTTTGTGAAAGACGATGATATATACTGGAGAAGGTGAGGCAAAAATAAGAGTTATTAAACTCGTACCACCATTCAGAAATAAACCTTATGAAGAAAAACCGAAAGAACCCAACCTTCTCTCAGGAAAGGTAAAATCCAAATGAATTTCTTTCATTTAAACACGAAGAGCTATTGGTAGTACTTAATGATTCCATAACTCGATACAGTAGAATTTTATCGTAAGGTCGAAGATACAACACGAACGTTCGCATGATTTTTTTTTTCAAACAAAATTATTGCAGATTTTAATAAACTACTCACTAAGGTTGAAAGAACGAGGTCAATATACATTCAAGAACCGGCTGGATGAGCATTTTTTTAAGTATAGACATCAACTACATATATCCCGCTATAGCGGGAGGAGCGTCCAGAGCCTTGGGGGGGGGAGGTGTAATGAATGAAAACTTGTTAAAAAATGGAAAAATAAAATATACCAAAAATTACAGAAAAATCGGGCAAAATTTTTAGAGCATATTGGTGTAATCCGTTTATTTCTATTACTTTTGTAAGAGATTTTATCGTTCTTTTAATTATTTTTAATGTTATCAAAATTATTATTTGTTTTGTGTTTTGTGTATCAGACATATCCTGGGAATCAGACATGAGCACCTTAAATCCCCACCAGTGCCTAGAGAAGCTGAATACAGAAGCATACAAGACGTACCACTGCGGAAACCCAGAAGATCAGATATAGAGATAGAGCATAGGAGATGGTACAGAAGAAGAAAACGGGTTACTGAACTGCTTAAGAACACAAATATGCTACAACAGAGGAAAGATAGACTTAGCCGAGAGATCACTGAATTAGAGCAAAAACCTTAGGATGTCATACCGGACAGAAGAAGTACAAAGGGAACTAAGGGTCATACAGGATATTTCAAGAAACTCAAAATCTATTCCTACGCAAAATCCAAGTTAAGAACTACCTGTAGAATTCGACCACTACTGAGAGGAGACTCGTATACTGACGATGAATAGAAAATGAGTGAAATCCTAAAAGAACAGTATGAGTCGGTGTTCAGCAACCCACTAAATGACAGCAAGGTAGAAAATGCAGAAATATTTTTCACTCCAGAAGAAGGCCGCGCAGATCAACTGACAGTAGTACAAATCCCATAGTTTTTGAAAAAGACAAGGAAAACATGCCCACTCACTCAGCACCTGGACCAGATTCATGGACTGCTCTGGTTATAAAGAAGTGCAAAGTACCACTAGCACGAGCCCTCGGTATTCTTTGGAGAAAGAGCCTAGATCTAGGTGAAATACCGAAGGCCTTAAAGAGTGCAGACATAGCTCCTTTGCATAAGGGAGGTAGTAGAGCACTAGCTAAAAATTACAGACCAGTAGCCCTAACCTAGCACATCATAAAAATCTTCGAAAGAGTGATGAGACGGCAGATTACAAATTTCCTGGAGCAGCACAACCAACATAATCCGAACCAGCATGGTTTTAGAGCAGGACGATCATGTCTGTCACAGCTGCTGAACCATTATGACAGAATTACGGAGGCATTGGAAGACGACCAAAACGCAGATGTTGATTTACACAGATTTTACAAAGGCGTTTGACAAATGCGATCATGGAGTGATAGCGCACAAAATGAAGGCCATGAACATTACGGGAAAGGCAGGCAGATGGATTTTCGGTTTCCTAACACACAGAACACAAAAAGTAGTAGTGAACAGGGCAAGATCCAGCAGCGAAGTCAAAAGCTCAGTGCCTCAAGGCACTGTACTGGCACCTCTGCTGTTTCTCATCCTCATAGCAGACATAGACAAAAACACCCGGCACACTTTTGTATCATCATTTGTAGATGACACTGAAATAAGCATGAAAGTCAGTACGGTAGAGGACACTAAAAAAGTACAGGAAGACATAAACAGGGTTTTCCAGTGGGCAGTGGAAAACAACATGACGTTCAATGGTGATAAGTTCCAGCTGCTTAGGTATGGAAAGAATGAAGAACTCAAAAGGAACACTATATAGAAAACTCAAGAGGGCCACCAAATAGAACGTAAGGAACACGTAAAAGACCTGGGAATAAATATGTTAGCGGATCTTTCTTTTAAAGACCATAACAAGACAAAGATCACGAAAGCCAGGAAGATGACGGGGTGGGTAATGAAAATTTTCAAAACAATGGAAACAATGCTGATGGTGATACTCTTCAAATCGCTAGTGCTCCCTCACTTAAAATATTGCTCAATGCTGACGGCCCCGTTCAAAGCAGGAGAAATATCGGAACTGGAACAAATACAGAGATCGTTTACGGCTCAATGAGCCAGTAAAGCACCTTAACTACTGGGAACGCCTGCAAGCCTTGAACATGTGTTCACTGGAACGGAGGAGAGATACATGATAATATATACCTGGAAGGTACTCGAGGGCTTGATCCCAAATCTACACACTGCCATAATATACTGGATTGAGAGATATGGGAGGAAGTATAAAATAAACCCAGTGAGGAGCAGTGGTGTGGTGGGTACAATAAGAGAACACTGTATCAACATCCTGGGTCCAAGACTATTCAACGTCTTACCAGAAGATATCAGAAACACGGCTGGAACAAGTGTAGAAGTCTTCAATAGGAAACTGAACAAGTATCTTGAACTGCGATGCAAATGTGGGGCCGCGGACCTCCACCAGCAACAGCCTGGTTGACCAGGCAAGCACCGGACGGGCCAGACCCAGGGCCGGGCTCAGAAAGTAGATAAACTCTCGAAACTCTTCAAAGGTATATAAAAGGTGTTAATGCTTAGAAAATACATTAACTGATCTGAACTTGACAGCTGTCTACTGACTTCGACAGTGACATCCACATCAGAATGTCATGGTATGACATTCCATCCACATCAGAATGTCATGGTATGACATTCCATCCACATCAGAATGTCAAGGTATGACATTCCATCCACATCAGAATGTCAAGGTATGACATTCCATCCACATCAGAATGTCAAGGTATGACATTCCATCCACATCAGAATGTCAAGAATGTCTAGGTATGACATTCCATCCACATCAGAATGTCAAGGTATGACATTCCATCCACATCAGAATGTCAAGGTATGACATTCCATCCACATCAGAATGTCATGGTATGACATTCCATCCACATCAGGAATGTCAAGGTATGACATTCCATCCACATCAGGAATATCAAGGTATGACATTCCATCCACATCAGGAATGTCATTCCATCCACATCAGGTCATGACATTCCATCCAACACACGAATTTCAAGGTATGACATTCCATCCACATCAGAATGTCAAAGTATGACATTCCATTCACATCAGAATGTCAAGGTATGACATTCCATCCTCATCAGAATGTCAAGATATGACATTCCATCCACATCAGAAATGTCAAGGTATGACATTCCATCCACATCAGGAATGTCAAGGTATGACATTCCATCCACATCAGGAATGTCAAGGTATGACATTCCATCCACATCAGGAATGTCAAGGTATGACATTCATTCATCCACATCAGGAATGTCAAGGTATGACATTCCATCCACATCAGGAATGTCAAGGTATGACATTCCACCCACATCAGGAATGTCAAGGTATGACATATGACATTCATCCACATCAGGAATGTCAAGGTATGACATTCCATCCACATCAGTATGACATTCCATCCACATCTGGAATGTCAAGGTATGACATTCCATCCACATCAGGAATGTCAATGTAAGACATTCCATCCACATCAGGAATGTCAACATCAGGTATGAGGTATGACATTCCATCCACATCAGAATGTCATGGTATGACATTCATCAGAATGTCAATGAATGTCAAGGTATGACATTCCATCCACATCAGGAATGTCAAGGTATGACATTCCATCCACATCAGGAATGTCAAGGTATGACATTCCATCCACATCAGAATGTCAAGGTATGACATTCCATCCACATCAGGAATGTCAAGGTATGACATTCCATCCACATCAGGAATGTCAAGGTATGACATTCCATCCACATCATTAATGTCAAGGTATGACATTCCATCCACATCAGGAATGTCAAGGTATGACATTCCATCAACATCAGGAATGTCAAGGTATGACATTCAAGGTATGACATTCCATCCACATCAGGAATGTCAAGGTATGACATTCCATCCACATCAGGAATGTCAAGGTATGACATTCCATCCACATCAGGAATGTCAAGGTATGACATTCCATCCACATCAGGAATGTCAAGGTATGACATTCCATCCACATCAGGAATGTCAAGGTATGACATTCCATCCACATCAGGAATGTCAAGGTATGACATTCCATCCACATCAGGAATGTCAAGGTATGACATTCCATCCACATCAGGAATGTCAAGGTATGACATTCCATCCACATCAGGAATGTCAAGGTATGACATTCCATCCACATCAGGAATGTCAAGGTATGACATTCCATCCACATCAGGAATGTCAAGGTATGACATTCCATCCACATCAGGAATGTCAAGGTATGACATTCCATCCACATCAGGAATGTCAAGGTATGACATTCCATCCACATCAGGAATGTCAAGGTATGACATTCCATCCACATCAGGAATGTCAAGGTATGACATTCCTACTGAGTCATCCACTGAGAGTGAATACTATTATATGAATAGTGCATACTATGTATGTAGTACTATTATATGTACTATTATATTATATTACATTCGTTACTTATTTTTTTCCGAAAATTAACTCTTTTTGTCGTAGGTTTCGGTCCCTGGCCTTGTAGAGTATCTCATTTAAAGTATTTCGTTTGTAGACACATTTTAACATTGTTTGGGGGCCAATTATGATGTTTTGTGGCCATAAATATGGTTAATTTATGGTTAATTTGGTTAATCTCAAAAATAAGTTACTCACCTATTGATATCAATACCTTCGTTATATATGAGCAAATTGATATGATTTTTACACTCACTATTCACGAATCATGATTTCACAAAGTTGAACAGGGAATTTGCACTAGCCTTTAACGTTTCTTATTTATTCATTTTAAAATACAGAAAAAAATAAATAAACAAAAATATACCAAACAAGATTTTTTTTTTTTTTTTTTTGGGGGGGGTATTTTATAATGATATATCATTTAATTCTTTTCGTAACTTTTTTCTTTAGCTTTTCCTTGTTTATGTAATGTCAACTGGAACACACAATTTGTCACTGCATGTACTTATGTGATGCGTATCAAAAAATCAGTATTTAATTTCTTATTTTTAGGAAGACTTCGTGAAACTTCTAGTATATGTTAGTTACCAGCTTCATAGCTTACAAAAAAATATTAAAATCAGACATTTATTACAGACTTACATTTTGAAACACTGCTTCATTCCTTCTGGTCAGAAAACGTTACTGTGACCAGGAAAGTAGAACATAGTGAAAGACCAGTGTGAGACGTTACCTTGAGCAACGTCTACCTCTTCTAACCACTACCAAGTCCAGTCTAAAACCCAGTCAGACCGTAATATACATGCAACATACAGGGCAATATGAAGCCAGATGATTCCTGATTGAAATTTATCTACATCAGGACGATCACTTGACTGTGAGGTAACCAAGTCAATAGCAGCAGAAATGGAAGAAGTGGGATAATTAGTGGTAAACAGTAGCAGAACTACTGCTACACGCACACATCTTTGTGAATGGTAGTGGAGGAACATAAACTGTACGACAGAGTACGAATTTAATAGGGGTAATTGTAGCATACATCTTCAGTCGAGCTTCTTCTCTTGTATAAATTCAATGGGATTTTTTTTTATGTGGGATGAGACATTTCTCCTTGATTTTCATGCCAGCAGTGACTTGTACACATATAATACACGACAGTCCTGAATAGAATAGACCTTAATCGTGATGGACGAAGATGCTTCTCAGTAGACTGCCTCAGTGTGAATTTAGAGCATATTCAGCAATCAGTTTTTCTAAAGTACTCCCATTTGTCCTCTCCAATCTTACTTATTTTCCACCTCATTTTGCTTTCCTTTTAAAACTCATCCCACTCTTAGGCAACTTAAGTCTTTCTAATGAAGTCCATCTTGAAAAAATAAGCTAATGATTCTGTTGAGATTATCTCTCATTAATGTTACATCTATATCTTCATTCCTTTCACCCGGTCTGCTGAGCTTATAAGGACCAACGTCTTACTTTGACAATAATCTTGTAATTAATAGCCTCCTGTTACCATTGAATGTCTCTAACAGGGTTCTGTAAATGTTAAGAATCTCATCCAAACTTTTAACCATTAGTTCCATCATTAATTCTTAATGTTGTCACGTTTGGTGATTCTCTTGTTATATTAAAATATTCACCACATATATCTTTGATCTTCAGTCATGGGAAACAAATCCTCTTCTTGTCAATGCTGCAACGACAATATTCCGAGTTATGTTGCCTCACAAGAGTGTGTTCTCTTTGGGGATTTGGCTGGGGTATTTACAAGGTGTGATTAAGATAGTATGTCAAAACCTGGTAACATAATGTGGGTTATGTCTCTCAACGGCTTCATAAGCTTTTCTCTCTACTATGTGCGGGTCATTTATGTACCATCTCTATATTCGTTCCCAGTTTTAGTACTGTAAATCAACTGGGATTTTTACTAGTGCTACCCACGCGACATTTCACCTGTTAAGTAAAAGGACATAAGTGCAACTACTGTGACATTTTACTGTTGCAACATTTCGTTCTCCAGGAGTTTCGTCAAGTTGTTACAAAGCTCCTGGAGAGCGATACGCTGCCACACTAAAATGTCGCATTAGTTACACTTGTGTCCTTTTACTTAACATATTGTCGGTAATTCTATATACTCTATATACTCGTTTTCTTAGTTATCTCTGAATTAGGTCTGAAGAAGCCAATCGTGGCGAAACGTTTCCTTTAATAAATGACCTGAACTGTACATAAATGTCTTTTTCCACACTTTGGCATCCTTCTCTACCCATTCTGTAATACAGTGACCAAAACTGTGCTGCATAATCTAAATGAGGCCTAACCAATGATTACCTGGATTATTCTTTGATATACATAACCTGAGAACTCCTGTTATTCATACGTCTTTATATGAAGCCAAGAATTCTATTTGCTTTATTGCAAACACTTATGCACTGTTGTCTTGACTTTAGATTACTTCTAACCAGGACACCTAAATCTTATTGCATTCAGTGATTAAGATCAACGTTGTTTGGATTATTGCCATGGTTACTTTCTTTTCCAAGGCTACATTATACTGCATCTGCCATTTCTCCGACCACACTGCATCAGTCTATTCAAATCTTCCTGTAGCGCCCATGAGTTCTCGTCAGAATTAATTCGATGACCTGTTTTGGTGTCATCGGCAAACCTGCTCATGTCAATTTTTATTCATCTATATACTTTATATATATTGTGAACAACGATGAACCCAAAACTGACCCCTGTGGAACACCGCTTGCGAAGCGTCCACAGTCGGAATCCTCCCAGTTTGTGCAAACTCTCCGTTGCTTATCTGTCAGCCACACCTCTATCCAGGAAAAAAATTCTCCTACTATTTCATATGCTTCTACTTTCCTCAACAATTTCTGACGTGGAACGCTATCAAAACCCTTCCTGAAATCAGTATACATAATATCATGGTTTAGAGAAAACACGTAAACAAATACTAGGACATATTTATTAGAAAATATTCCGGTCCTGGGACCTTGATCAGGGTTCAGGACCGAAACGTTTCCTAATGAATATGCCCTAGTGTTTGCGTTCTTTTTTTTCTAAACCAGCTTGTCGGTATCTGTTACCAAGGTTTATACTACTCACTATAATATTAATTGCCTCCTCAAAGACCTTAGTGGAAAAAAGTTAGTAAATTCGTAAAGTAGGAACGCCCCTTTGTACAACCATGCTGAGATACAATGATCAATTTACGTATGCCAAGGTAGACTTATTAATTCTTGATTCCATTAGTTTTCGATTATATCAATTTCTCCACAATAAAGGTTAGGCTAATTGGTCTCTTGCTTTGCAGACGGATATCACATTTGCCATTTTCCACTTAACTAGCACTATGCCAATTTGTTGTGATATGTTGTACATGTTAGCCAATGGTTTGCTAAGTTCCTCCTTACATTCCTTTATAACCATCAAAGACAGTTCACCAAGGCCCAGGGATTTGTTTGGGTTTAATCTGTTTGTCTGAGAACCATGTTATTAGTGACTTCGATCGTGCATACTAATTTTCGCCCTGATCTACATATTTCTTTTTCTGGATTTTCTTTAGAATCTTCCTGCATAAAAACTGAGAGGAAATAAGTGTTGAATATTGTACACATTTCTTTCTCAACGTCAGTGAGCTAACTTGAGCAACTTTTAAGTGGCCTGTATTGTCACTAATCTTACTCATATACCTTAAATAATCCTTTAGGGTCAATTCTCTAATGACTTGCGACTTCATAATCTCTCTCAACTTTTCATATTCCTTGTTTTAATTTTCTTTTAATTGAATATATTGATTTCTTAAGAGCCCCTCTTCCATTTTGATTCGCCTATAAATGTCCTCTCTTTTGACATATGATATGTGCTAATCTATTGTTTATTCATTTAGGGTCATTTTCAAGTTTGATCTAATTTCCCTATTTGGAACATAAGAAGCTTGGGAAGCTTGAACTATGCTTTGAAAAATGTTATGTTGGCAACCATAACTGCCTACCTGACCCAAAGGATAATGACCAGTCAGGTCACACCAGTTCACACCACCCAGATAATTTCTCAGTCCTATAAAACTGTCCAGGTGAAAGTCAGGCACACTTACTGGGTTTTAGTTAACGTAATTCCATTATATATTGAAACAGTGATTTGTGATGGCTTTCCCTCATCATTAATCACAAGATTATTAATTAGTGATTCCTTGTTGGCAAGAACCAAGTCAAGCAGGTTATTTCTTCTAGGTGGTTCTGTCACAAACTATTTTTAAAAACAATCCTGGATCATATCAAGAAAGTCGCTAGACACTAAGTTTTCCTGTCAAATTACTCCAATCAATTCATCCAAAGTTAAAAATTTCCTTTACTTGTATCGTCCATACCTTCCCTTCCTCAACTAGTCATGTATTTGCAAGTCCTATCTATATCACTGAAATGTTGACCAGTATCTTAAAATTTCAACAAGCCGTAATCTGACTTACGTATGTCCTGTAATTTCTCTTTAGTCCAGTTATATAAATAAGTGAATAGTTATTAGCATTGTAATACAGTTAACACTATTTTCTTTTTGTTTTACTTAATTAAGGCAATGTATTTTTCAAAATCATCCTTTGAGTAAACTTGTCTGCAGGTGAGTTTATGAAGGAAAAATGGTGAGTGGTGCATCGAGGTATCTGTCGAAATAAAAAATGATATCCATGGAGGCAAAGAAGGGAAAGTACGAGAGTATAGTGGTACTAACATCCTTATGCGCGTGAGAAGCATGGATTGTAAATGCTGCAGCAAGGAGGAGGCTGGAGGCAGTGGAGATGTCGTGTCTAAGGGCAATGTGTGGTGAATGTAATGCAGAGAATTCGTAGTGTGGAAATTAGGAGGAGGTGTAGATTTACTAAAAGTATTATTCAGAGGGCCGAAGAGAGGTTGTTGAGGTGGTTTGGATGACTTTGAGGGTGTATAAATCTGTAGTGAAGGGGAGGAGGGGTAGGGGTCATCCAAGGAAAGGATGGAGAGAGCGAATAAAAGAGGTTTTGTGTGATAATGTCGGAGGCTCTCACCTTCGAAGACCACAACAATGTATCTACCTCATCTGTTAGAAAAATGATAGGATGGATAATGAGAACCTTCAAAACCAGGGACCCCAAGCCTATGATACTCCTCAGATTGCTTCTTCTCTCTAGGCTGGAATACTGCTGTACACTAACTGCCCCCTTCAATGCAGGCGAAATTACTGACCTGGAGAGTGTACAGAGAACTTTCACAGCACACATGAGTACGACAAAGCATCTAAATTACTGAGAACGGTTGAAGTCCTGGGAACGGTTCAAGTTTGTATTCCCTGGAATGCAGGCGAGAAAAATGTGTGATAGTATACACTTGGAAAATCCTAGAGGGATTAGTACCTAACTTGTACATGAAAATCACTCCCAATGAAAGCAAAAGAGTCGGCAGGAGATGCAACATTTCCCCCATTGAAAAGCATGGGTGCCACAAGTATGCTAAGAGACAACACAGTAAATGTCAGGGCCCCAAGACTGTTCAACTGCCTCCCAACATACTTAAGGGGGATTACCAACAGACCCTGGCTATCTTTAAGAAGGCGCTGAACAGGCACCTATAGTCAGTACCTGATCAGCTGGGCTGTGGTTCGTACGTTGGTTTATGTGCGGCCACCAGTAACAGCTTAGTTGATCAGACCCTGTTCCACCACGAGGCCTGGTCTCAGACCGGGCCGCAGGGTCTTAGACCCCCAAAACCTTCTCCAGGTATACCCTCCAGGTTGATCTTCCTCTCACTATTATTTGTTCCTAAACGTGTCCTCACATATCCCCACATCAAATAACATAAATCATTCCAGAAAATCATATACATTTCCGTTTCTTAATTTTAAGTAATAATTATCGTGTTTCTGGACTCGTCTGGGGAATAATATCGCTACTCACAACAAGCACGCAACACTTCATTTATATTTGCTAATATACAGAACATTAAGCCATCCACCAACAACAAAATACCTTTCATCAGTGAATGCTGGGTACTGTTTTTCCTTAGATTTGGCATAAGAGAAGAGAATTTTGAGTTTCTTTCAAGTTCCTTTATGGCTTTAAGTTCTTCCTAAGATTCTTGTGTCCTGTAAGATTCCCTAAGCTTAAGTTCGATATTTGCTATTTATCTGACCAGTGCTTCCCTTCATATTTCAGATATACTGGTTCCTTTCAGTAGTTCTGTGATTCCTCGCCTTTGCATGTATAGGAAGCGTGTGGCATGCAAAGAGTACGTAACTTTTATTCGGCGCATGTACACACCCTCATTTACAGGCTATCTCCCCCAACCAGCGAACCAGGTGACTAAGAGTTGACGATGGGGCCCCGTCGTTCAACTAGTAACCAGGTTCCAGCCAATGAGAAGATGGTTTTGTCAATCGCAGAGGTTATGTGGGTACCACTCTCCTGTCTGCCCTTGTCATTCCCATTCTAGAGTTGGTTGAAGCACGGTCTGCTCTCTAGTGGCTTCTATTCTGCCTTGCTTACCGTAGAGTGCACTAATACCTATCACTGTACATAGTGTATATAGTGTACATATTACTGTTCTAAATTGGTGAAGGATAAAATAAGTCAAAAGTTTTCTGCTGTGTTTATTTTGCTCCCTTTACACCCAGGATAAGAGGCCATTTGGACTCCTGTGTTGTAATAGAGCGTTTCCCTCTTTCTAGTTTACATCTTTTATTTCTTTTTCTAAAAGGAATGTGCCTTGAGCATACCTCACGTGCCACAGAGTTAATTCTCTGTAGGCAAAGGATCGGATCCGTGTTGTTTAGAATATCTTCTCAGCTTGTTTCATTTAAGACGTTGTTGACTTGTTCCCAGTGTATGTTTTTGTTATTGAAGTTGAATTTTATGAAGGCACCCTCATAACTGATCACATTTTGCTGGTCAGGAGCCCTGTGCATACATGTTTGTACCTCTGAGTGTATTGTCTTTGATACTCTTATAATATGTATCAGATCGTCGTTGTTAGTGAAGATGAGGTCCAGTGTATTTTCTAGTCTTGTAGGCTTTATTTTTGCTGGTTTAAGGTGAATTTGGTGCAGAGATTTAATAGCTCATGTGTGTGTGAATTTTCATCTGAGCTGCCTCTTCTGAAACATTATTTGCTACACTCCTCCATTTTAGTTGCCTCAGGCTGAAATCCCCTAGTAGCAAGATGTTTGAGGCAGGAGTTAGGAGGTTTTCCAAAAAGTGGTCAATTTCCAAAAGCTGTTCCTAGAATTGCTGGGAAGTTGCATTCGAAGGCTCGTGTACAACCACAGCGACAAGGTTTTGGTTTTCGATCTTTTATGCCAAAACTTCAACTACAATATTTGAGGTGCTTAGTAGTTCTGAGGAAATGAGCGATTCTTTAATGTACAGGCCAAGCCTCCCCTTGTTGCCTGTTAAGTCTGTCGCATCTGAATAGGTTATATTCTGGGTTCCGTATTTGACTCCTTGAGCAGTCCCTTGATGTAAGATATTTTGTTGTTTGTTGATGGCTTTGGACCCCTGTATGTTGGAAAAGATAAATGTCGTTACATTGATGGAATTTAATGGGACTTCTTTGCTGGCATTAATAACTGTTATTCTGGAGTGGAGGCCAATGACTGCTCCTCCACTCCAGAAGTGTTTTCGGTTGGTGTAGGATTTGTCATTTCTTACCAGTCTTTTTTCCTTTCTGGCACCAAAAGATCTTCTCTGGAGAGGTTTTTGTCTGGGTGATCTGTACCTTGTCACCTTTAATTTGTGTGACTGACAGTATATGTTGTAGCATTTTCTTTCATGAACTGACAAGTGACACATTTCGGGGTAAAATAAGTTGTCAAGTGCTTGCGACATTTTTTTGGAATGATCAAAAGTGCATGTCCCACATGTTTTTCCAGATATACCATGCCAGCAGATACCCAAGGCATAGAATCTGCATAGATTGGAATTTTTGTTTGCCAGGATTAATTTTTTGTGGCTGCATTCCATACTGGTGCATTTTTTTCTGTTTCCCCTCTGCCTACCGCCCCTGTACGGACATCAGTGCTTCCAGCAGTTTTTACTGGTAATGTGTCAAAACTATTCCCAGAGGCATCATACCCTTCTGTTTCATCTCCATCAGTATTGTTACTTTGTACCTCTGGAAATTGTATAACGCTGTCTTTACCTGTTTCATCACCAGGGCAACCATCTCCATTTGGTGCAGTGTTCTCCACTTCTGGTATTGGGAAGGGTTCCGCCTTTGCCCTTAGAACAGCCTGAATTCTTTGTGCCATAGATTCAACAAAATACTGGACACAGTCCTTAGAGATTTTGGTCCATGTTGACATGATAGCATCACGCAGTTACAAGTGAAGATCTGGCTGCACATTCATGCTGCGAATCTTCCGTTCCAACACATTCTAAATGTTTGCGCCAGATTTCGACACTATCTGCCTACTTCAGCAGAAATCGCTATTACCAGACCAGGCGATGTTTTTCAATTTTCATCTGTCTAATGTTGGTGTGCCTGTGTCCACTGTAGCTTCAGTTAACTGATCATAACTGCAAGGAGTGGAAACTGGTATGGTTTTATGTTGCTGTTTCCATCCATTTCAAGGCACGAAGTGTTATGCATCCAGAAATGTTTGGTTAGTTGAGTTGCTTTCTCCTTCCTTTCAGACTGAACCCGTCTGGTCATTCTCCTCTGACTTCTATCATTAACACCTCGTTTTCGTCCACAAAACTGCCTCTCACTTAATGTTTTGTGTTTTACACACCATTCTCTGCAAACTCTAAAGACTGATGTGCATGAAAATCTCAAGTTCAGCATTTTCTGAGATACTCAGACCATCCCGTCTGGCACCAACAATCATTCCATGATCAGTTACCTCGATCACATTTCTTCTCCATTTTGATGTTTGATCTGAACAACAACTGAACCCCTTGACCATGTCTGCATGCTTATAGGCATTAAAGTGCTGCTTCATGATTGGCTGATTTGATATGTTGTTTAATATAGTGGCAACTGAGTGAATATCCGCATGTTGCATCTAAAGGAAAGCTTCAAAAGGTGCATAACCCTCCCAATTCATCCTCTGGCCTTAATACTTGATTTTCCTCCTCCTGGTGTCCAAATGGCCCCCGCTGAGAAACACTGGACTCGAGAAAGGTCACCCTGACGAAGTCTGTCACATGGCACCAACGATGAACTCCGTCAGGTATCTCTACGATGTAAGGAAAATTTTGAAACAGTTTTAGAACTTATATATCTGTCATATACTACAGCGGTTCCCTGAGTACCTTGAGCACCATCAAGGCTCACTGCGTCATTCGGAACGTGGTATAAATTATGCGGGACTGATACGGGATTCTCGAAAAGGTTATGGTACGTTGCTTATCAAAATTTGGATAATATGACGCATTGCCTATGAAAAGGAGAAATATATAAAGTATATTTATGAGTTCACTGTTGTCAGATTCATCAGCGAAAAGTGGAAGAGACTTTGTTCTAAACTTTAGTGACAACAACTCTTTAGGAAAGATTTTTGTAGAGGCTATCAAAAATGATATTTAGATTGCAGGTGGCACAAAGGTTATGTGAGCCGTTACTATATCTTCGTTGAGTATCTTCAAACATATTTAAATAAAGAGAGAAATCTAATAGATATAGGTTGGTTTGGAGTACAAGATCGTGATTTAACTGCTTTACAAAGGTTTAAAGATGAAAATTCTGAGCAGCTATTTTGAAAATGGTAACAAAAAAGTGGACAAACCCGTTTTGGGATGAATAAAATCAAACTGATCAACATTTCTACTAAAACCACCGCGACACTTTGTTTGCCGAGACCTGCTTGATACACTAAAGTGACAGGGCATATACTATGTCCCAGGAACATAGCAGGAGTCACAACTGCAAGCCTTTACTTCAATAATTATGAAGGGTGAACCTGATTTCCTTGGACAACATGAAGAAACTCACAACAAAGAGAATATCATAGTTCTCAAAAGAGACTATAAGCGTTCGTTGCATCCAGCAAGAAGCTGGGTATGAGAGTTATGCTGGAGCACCACCTGGAGCACCACCTGGAGCACCACCTGGAGCACCACCTCGGAGCATCTCCTTGCTCATTATTGGATGATACACTACCATTACTATATTACATCATCATAAATATCAGGTACAAAACACTATCATCAGTAAGCTTCACTACCATTGCAACACTACCACTACCATGCTTTACCACCATCTCTAAATTACACTACCATCACTATATTAAACCAACATCACTACACATCATCATCTGGCAATACCACGGACACTATATTGAGTTAAAGCACTATCATAACAATGCACCATATATTTACATAAATGGTTTATTGTAATATATATATATATATATATATATATATATATATATATATATATATATATATATATATATATATATATATATATATATATATATATATATATAAATGTCGTGCCGAATAGGCAGAACTTGCGATCTTGGTTTAAACAGCAACGCTCATCTTGCCATATAGGATAAGTGAAAATTTGTGTATGCATTAATTTCGCCAAAATCATTCTGAACCTAACGATAAAAATATATCTCACTGTGTTTGTTTAGCATTAAATTACTGTAAACAAATCTAAAATATATTTAGTTAGGTTAGGCTAAAATAAATTGTTCTTCTCATAATAAGGTTAGGTAAGTTTTCTAAGATTCTTTTGGTGCAAAATTAAAAATTTTTACATTATCATTAATGAAAAAAATATATCTTTAAACGTATAAGAGAAAATTTTAGAAAGGATTTAATTTTAAGTGAGTTCTTGCTAATTGACCAGTTTTACATATTCGGCACGACATTATATATATATACATATATATATATATATATATATATATATATATATATATATATATATATATATATATATATATATGCAAAACAACCACTCTGAAAGAATAGAGAAATTCCAAGCGCTTTCGTGACTACTCACATTATCAAGGAACTATGAAAGTAAAGCATCCAAGGAAGCTATATAAGGGGTCTGGCCAACACCTCACTATCAGATCCCACAACGGTTAAACACCTGACGCGCGCCGACCCAACTGGACAGGTCCTTTGCACAACTCACCCACAAACTATTCTACCCAAGAAAATTTAAAAATTATTATTTGTCCAGTGTATTATTAAATTCTTCCCAAATTCTATTAATTATAAATGGATCTAATTTATATAAACCAAAGGAAATATTCATATTATTGTCAAAACTGCTTTTTATGAAACAAGATTCAATTATATTCCTGTCGACCATGGACTTGCTTGATACTACTTTCTCAACTTTTTGAAAATCAATTGGATGGTTAAAATCTCTTACATGAATAAATAGAGCATTGGAATCTTGTCCAGTTCTAATGCTATATTTATGTTGTTTTAATCTTAGTTCGAGATTTTTACCAGTTTGACCGTAATAAACTTTATCGCAAATTTTACAAGGAATCTTATAGACACATCCATCAGCATTTTGGGGGGAATTCTTTATCAAAAGTTTTTTTTACTGTATCAAGATTTTTGAATACAACTTTAATATTAAAAGTCTTAAGAAGAGAGGGCATATATATATATATATATATATATATATATATATATATATATATATATATATATATATATATATATATATATATATATATATATATATATATATATATATATATATATATATATATATATATATATATATACAAACACTGATCTCTGGCTGAAGGAGACTCGAACCTACGAACCTTAGGACAAGGTACGCAGTGCTTTACCAATCTACCCACACTGGACAATACCTTGGCGTGTAGCTTGCGCTACACGTTTGATCCAAGGCAGCCAGCTTTCAGGGAGAAGGCTTACAGCTTTTCATCTCATCCCCTGCATGCATCAGCCTTACTAGAGATTTGAACAATGCAAGGAATTCGCGAGAGCAGGCGAAATATACACAAACACTGATCTCTGGCT